>NC_046159.1:2921464-3168964 GCF_011064425.1 Rattus rattus
ATGAGCCCTTAGGTTTAATTACCCAGCCTCACATAAAATAGGCCTGCTGGTCGACCTCTCTAATCGGGGCACTCCAGAAGTGGAGGCGGGAGGGTCAAAAACTCAAGGTCAGCCTTAGGTAGATGGGGCATTCACGGTTTCACATGGGATATGTGTGGCCCTGTCCACACACACACACACACACACACACACACACACACACATCTCAAAACAACCCAAAACCTTATTGAGGTCATAATACTATACTCCTAACCATCATTGAGCTGTCATCTGTGTCATTTCAGCTCCTCCAAAGGCAGGACAATTAGGTAAACAGTGGTCTCATAGCAGCACAACTATTTGTCACTGAGGGTTTGCTGGGATAACCTCATGTGGTTCTACGGTTACATAATATCACGTCCTTATCTTGTAGATGGTTTGGCAAGGTCTCGGCTTGGTCACAGTAACAAGTCTAAAAGCCAAAGGGTGGCCTTAGACCAAGAGTTGTCAGATTTACAGCCAAGGTTGTTCACGCTTTGGAGCTGTTGCAGAGAGGACAGTCACAATAGAGAGATTGTCCTAGAACCACAAGGTCCATGTCATGTTTACCAGCACCATCTGAATCCATTGCTTTTCTTGGTGCTGTAACAAAATACCTGACACTAGTAACTCACAGGGGGAAAGGTTTGTACCTTGAAGGATACCATCCATCGTGAGGGGGAGACATGGCAACAGGGTCACCAGGTAGCAGGTCCCCTCGCATCAGGAGACGGAGATGGTGCTCAGCTCTGGTTCTGTTTATTTAGTCTGGAACCCCAGCCCTTGACATGATGCCACCCACATATAGAGGTGGCATCTGAGGTGACTTAACCCAACCTAGAAGCTCCCTCACAGACGTTTCTCAATCCCGTCGCGTTGACAAACCCTGTTGCTATTGCAATGGCTGCTCTAATTTCTGTGAGCACCGCTGCCTGTCGACTCAGACAGTTAGATCAGTTAAATGAAATGCTGCGTGCGTGCGTGCGTGCGTGTGTGTGTGAAATCGGGCTTTTAGTTCACTATTTCACAGACACTTTCATCTTTCCACAGAAACTGAGGTTTCCACACCTCCCAAAGCATCCATGAAGCTCGTTAACTTTCAGCAGAGTGAACCGTAAGCCCTCCTTCACGCCTTTGCCTTAAACCTTTGTGTCTAAGTCTGTCCTGTTCTGTTGGGCCTGTGTGAGTAAATTCTTTGTCTCCCTCTGTAGCACTTCTGCTAATGAGAAGGAAGTGGAGGTGAGTGTAAGCAAATGTCTACCTGTCTCCTCCTTCAGCCCCTCCCTTCTCCCCTTCCTCCTTGCCTCTTTTCCCTCCCCTTCCCCATCTCCTTCCCCCTCCTCCCTCTCCCCCCTCCTCCCTCTCCCCCTCCTCTCTCCTCCCCTCCTCCTCCCTCCCCAGATGCTCCCATTCACGGCTTTGCATAAGCCAGTTACCAGACTAAGGACACACAAAGCCTCTGTGTGCTGCCTAGGATTCTGGGGGAGGAGGAAGTCTCCTCTAACTTTTCTCCCTGTCCTCTTGATGCTGTGGCCACAGGCAGAATTCCTCAGGTTATCTTTGGGACTTAAATGTGACTGGTTTACATTGGAGAAGAGGGTGAAGCTTGAAGAGAGGTCCCGGGACCTGGCAGAGGAAAACTTGAAGAAAGAAATCACAAACTGTTTAAAGCTTTTAGAGGTGAGCCAATGAATGCTTCCGGACACATGCTTTAGTCACAGGCTTATGCCATCCCTTCCCCACTGCCCTGTCTTCCCTCCTTTCTCCTCCCTTCCCTCCTCCCTTCCCTCCTCCCTCCTCCCTTCCTTGATTCCTTCTTGGTTTTGTTTACGCTCTGTAGTTACATAGTCCTGGTTAGCCTGTACTCAGTAGGCTTCCCAGGTTGGCTGTGACATCATAGCAATCTCCTGCCTTGCCCCTCAGGTTCTAGGACTACCGTTGTAGCCACCAGCCATTTAGTCATTGTCTGTTTATTTGGTTTTGTACATCGTATAGGAGTCTAGTTCCGTACATGGGCATCGGCATATGTACACTTCTCTCAACACTATTTCTCGAAGACACAATTCTTTCCCCATTGTGTAGTTTTGGTTTCCTTCTCAAAGACCATTTGACCATAGATGTAAGACTTGTTTTCTTGGCCTTGTTTTGTGTTCTGAAAGACTGTATGTTTGTTCCAGTACTATCCCTCTGGAATTACTGAAGGCAATATGTAGTATGCTCTTTAAAAATTAATTTGTTATACTTCTTTAGTGTGGTGTGTGTGTGTGTGTGTGTGTGTGTGTGTGTGTGTGTGTGTAGGGGGCACACATCTCATGACGCATGTATGAAGATAGAGGACAGTTATCCTTGTTTGTATGTATGTATTTGGGGGAGCATGCACATGCCGTGGGGCACTTGGGGTAGAGGAGGACAACTGAGGAGTTTCCCCTTCTGCCACACAGATCCTGGAGTTTCATCTCAAGTTGTCAGGACTTACTTTTCTTTTCTTTTTTAAAATTTATTTATGTATTTATTTTTAATGTATGTGAGCACACTACAGCCATTGTAGCTGTCTTCAGACACACCAGAAGAGGGCATCAGATCCCATTATAGATGGTTGTAAGCCACCATGTGGTTCACATGGGATTTGAACTCAGGACCTCTGGAAGAGCAGTCAGTGCTCCTAACCGCTAAGCCATATCTCCAGCCTCCTAAATTTACTCTTCTTTTTCATACTTTTTAGTGGTAGAGATCAAAGTCAGAGTCTCATGGATGTGAAGCCCATGTTCTACCACTGAGCTATGCCCCAGGCCTCCATATTTCTCTATTTCTGCTCACTCCCCAGATGACAGTGTTGAAATTTTTATTAAAAATTTGATTAAAAAATTTGCCACAGAATCTTAGATCACTAAGGCCATCGGGTCTATCAGCCCATGATTGCATGGGCTGTCAATATTTCATTTGTGTCTCTATTAATTCAAGGCTTAAGTTTTCTACCTCCTCAATTTGGTTTACTTCTAAGTACTATATTCTTTGCGATATTATTTCAAATAAATTCTTAGCTTATTATTTTGAAAAATGTCAGTATTCAGGATACACAGAATATAACCGATTCTTTTGAATTCTGTAATTTTTGCTGAGTTTGTTTGAAAGTTCAACTGCCAGGGTGCACTGCAAACAGAAATCACACTGTGGAAGGAAGTAGTTTTCCCTCTTAGTTTCTATTTGGGGTTTTTTTTAATTATTTTTCATTCCTAATTGTTTTTAATTATGGAACTGATGCTATAATACGTTGCCCAGAAGCGAGGACAAAGGTCCTTGGCTCATTCCTGGTCATGGAAGGAGGGGTCATCCTCTGCCATTGACTCTGGCATTCACTGTGGGTGTGGACCCATGAGTTCTATTATGTTGAAGCACTTCCCTCCTCCTCCTGTGGGACTTTGAAAAGCATTTCTTAACCATCACACACTCATCTTCTCAGATGCTGTCTTGTTTTCTTCATTCTGATTCTGCTGTGATTGTGCGTCTTGCCTTTTCTACCCATGTGGTCGATTATCTCAAACGAGGCCATGGTCGAGACCCATCCACCCGGTCACGATACACTTAATTCAGTATCTGAAGACTTAGCGTTAGAAGTCCCCTAGACTCGTGATTAATATGGTCTTGCAACATTTATTCAACCTTGGTGTTGAGGTAACAAGTTCTCAGAGAATGGAAATACTCTTTCTTGTCGAGCGTTTGGGAAGGATTTTAAGAGGGTTGGCAGGCACGGGTTTTTCTTCAGTGTTTGGTAGAATTCCTTAGTGAAGTCATTCGTCCCCGGCTTCTCTTTGTTGAGAACATCTTTTTTTTTTAATCACTCATTAGGTCTGGTCAAATGATTTCTTCATGTTTCTGCTGTAGTTAGCCACACCCGTTTCCATTACAACTCACCTCTTCTCTCCCCTTCTCAACTGGAGGGAGTTACTCAAGCCACCGTAGAAAACTGCACATCCGCCAATGGCCATTTCTTTTGGCCAACAACTTCATTAGCTGCCACCTCCACTCCTGCATGTTTCCAGTGTGGCTGCCTTTCGCTGTGCCTGTGTGAGAACAAGGGCGGGGCATCTGTTACCTGTGGTGTGGTAGGATTACTTGAAGGATATACACAGCGAACTGGAAAGGTCAAAACTTTGCATTCCCAGAATCATTAAGTGGTGTCTGATGGTGTGATTGGCAGAACTCTCTTCCGATATGCACACAGCATGGTGGCACCCTTTCGGGGTTCATAGCACTTACAATCCGGATGGCCTCAGATGTTTGACCGTCACACACACAGCACAGCCTTGTTTGCTCTTGAGTCTGCTCCTCATTCCAGCTGGGGAGAATGGCCATGAACAGCCAACACCAAGGTTAAAGGGCATGAGTTTGTGTGAGGCATAATAACGCCTGTGCCCACCCAGCCTGGCCACACCTGTTCACAGGAGAGGGTCTTGGTTTACTTTTTTTTTTTTTAATTGTGGCAAAATACCTCACAAAAGAAAGTCGGGGAGGAAAAAGTTTATTTCTTTTTTATATATGAATAAAAACTTGAGAGTATAGTTCATCATGGCCAGAAGGCATGGTGACAAGAATAGACCAAGCCACCAAGTCAGGTTCCTGAGGCAGCAGGTCACTTGGGTCCGGTCAGGAAGTAGAGAAAGATCATGAGGCAGCAGGTCACTTGGGTCCGGTCAGGAAGTAGAGAAAGATGAGTGCTGGTGTCTTAGTCATTGTTCTATTGCTGTGCTAAGACACATGACCAAGGCAACTTACAGAAGAGACAGTTTATTGTGGCTCACACGGAGGGTGAGTCCATGCCTATGATGGCCGGAAGCATGGCGGCGGTCAGGCATGGTGCTGGAGCTGTCGCTGAGAGCTCGCATCTCATCCTCTAGGGCAAGGCAAAGAGAACTAACTGGGAAAGTTGTGGGCTTTTGAAACCTGAAAGTCCACCCCAGGTGTCTTAGTTAGGGCTTTACTGCTTTGAAAAGACACCATGACCAAGGCAACTCTTATAAAGGACAACATTTAATTGGGGCTGGCTTACAGGTCAGAGGTTCAGTCCGTGATCATAAGGAGGGAACATGGCAGCATCCAGGCAGGCATAGTAGGAGCTGAGAGTTCTACATCTTCATCTGAAGGCTGCTAACAGAATACTGACTTCCAGGGAGCTAGGACAAGGTTATTAAAGCCCACACCCACAGTGACACACCTACTCTGATAAGGCCACACCTCCTCCAAGAAGGCCACACCTACTCCTACAAGGCCACACCTCCTAATCCTTCCCAAATAGTTCCACCAATCAAGGACCAAGTACTCAAATGTATGAACCAATGGGGGCCATTCTCATTCAAACCACCATGTCTTGCTTCCTCTTTTTCCTCCTGTTATTCAGTCAGGGATCCAGGCATCTGATGGTGTCCTCCACATTAAAGGTGGTCTTTCCTCCTCTTTGGAACACACAGACATACCCAGTGGTGTGGATTCTAAGTGGATTCTAAAACCAATTTCAGACCAGTTCAAATTGTTGTGAGTCCCCTCTCAAAATGCCAGTTTGTCCTCATGTGACACATTCCACTCATGTGACACATTCCACTCATGCATTGTCTGGTCATCGGCATCCTGTCCTGTGAACCACGGAGGAAAGCCGTGAGTGCACATGGGGGCTAATACATGTAGGGACAGAGAATGGAGTACCTGTGCTGGGCCTTGGCGGTGTTTTCTACCCTCTGTGAGGATGCTTAGATCTGAGTGCAGTTTAGTTGTGTGAAAAGCACTTGTTGGGCTGTTTCAACGCTTTGATTTCCACGCAGTCGCTGACACCCCTGTGTGAAGAGGACAACCAGGCTCAGGAAATCATCAAGAAGCTGGAGAAGAGTATAGCGTTCCTCAGCCAGTGCTCGACCCGTGTGGCCAGCAGGGCTGAGATGCTGGGGGCCATCAACCAGGTAATGGTGAAACGGAGAGGGTCTGTGCCTCCAGAGGGTGTGAGGTGATGTTTCTAAAAATAAGTTTTCAGAGCACTTCCGTGCATGGCCAGGTGTTGGTTTAAGTCTTTAAACCCAGCAGAGGCAGGTGGCAGGGGCAGGGGCAGAGGGCAACTTTGAAAGCATTGATTCTTTCCTCCAGTGTGGGCTGCAGGGATGGGACTGAGGCACTCAGAGTCACACACACTCTTGTCATGGTGCCACCCGCCAGCCCTAACTGAGTGTTTCACCTGAGCGTTGAGGACAGTGTTGTTAATGGGAGTTGGCTCTCGTAGGAAAGCCGGGTGAGTAGAGCGGTGGAGGTGATGATCCAGCACGTAGAGAACCTGAAGAGGATGTACGCCAAAGAACACGCCGAGCTGGAGGAGCTGAAGCAGGCACTGCTGCAGAACGACAGGTCTTTTAACTCTCTGCAGGATGAAGGTAACAGCACCTAAGATGGTGGCGACGGGCCGGACGGATGGCTCAGCGGCCAAGAGTGTCTACCGCTCATACTGTTCCGTGTCCGGTGGCTCACAACTGCCTGCAACTCTAGCTCCAGGGGATCTGGCGCCCTCTGCTGTCTTCAATGGGTGCTGCATTCACATGTGCGCGCACACACACACACACACACACACACACACGAGTGGTTTTAGTTTGGGTTTTTTACCTTTTTCTTTTCTCTCTCTTTCTCTCACTCTCTCTCTCTCTCTCTCTTCTCTCTCTCTCTCTCTCTCTCTCTCTCTCTCTCTCTCTCTCTCTCTCTCTCTCTCTCTCTATCTCTCTCTCTCTCTCTCTCTTTCACTTATTTACCTTTTAAGACAGGATCTCTCTATGTAGGCCCTGCTGTCCTGGAACTCTCTCATGGACCCAGGCTGGCCTCAAACTCAGAGATCCCCCTGCCTCTGTCCCTAAGTAGTGGGATTAAAGTCCCACCCCACCATGACTGGCCTACATGGAGGTTTTGGGTGGGGATAATATCTATACTTTCCTAACATTCTTCTCTTTCACGCTCCTTTTCTATCGTGCTGCTTTAAGGTAAGGTTATATTAGAAAAATATCTCATTCTTCAGCTTTATATAAAATAGTAAGAAAAATAAACGACAGAAAGGCATAAAAGATCTTTTGGTGATACTCTCAAAATGTATTAAATCAATTTAGATCCCCGAAATGAGACAAGGTGCTTAATCGGACTCATTAAGGAGACTGTAGTGTCTGGGCAGGGTGTGTTACAGTCGACTGTAGTCATGCCAGGGTGTGTTACAGTCGACTGTACAGTAGCCAGGGTGTGTTACAACTGGTTCCTTCTCCACACACGATGGTGTGTGATAAACAAGCCACTCCCACCGAGGTTTTGGATCCTGGCACATTAAGCTGTCTGATGGATTGGGAGAGAGATGTCTTAGTCAGGGTTTCATTGCTGTGAGCAGACACCATCACCAAGGCAGCTCTTATAAAGGACAACATGTAACTGGGGCTGGCTTACAGTTTCAGAGGTTCAGTCCATTATCATCAAGGTGGGAGCATGGCAGCACCCAGGCAGACATGGTGCAGGAGGAGCTGAGAGCTCTATATCTTGGTACAAGGGCAGCCAGGAGGAGACTCTCTTCCACGTTCGATGGAGCCCACCTTCGTAGTGACACACTTCCTCCAGCAAAGCCACACCTCTTCCAATAAGCTCACGCCCGCTAAAAGAGCCACTCCCTGTGGCCAGGCATTCCAACCACCAGGAGACAAAGGAGAACTATAAAGTTTACAATGTTTTTAAAGATTTATTTATATTTTATTGGCCTGACAGCTTGACTGCAGTATGTATGTGTATGCAGTACCCATAGAGGCTAGAGGAGGAGGGCGCTGGATCTT
This sequence comes from Rattus rattus, assembly GCF_011064425.1. Taxonomy (NCBI): domain Eukaryota; kingdom Metazoa; phylum Chordata; class Mammalia; order Rodentia; family Muridae; genus Rattus; species Rattus rattus. The sequence goes on from NC_046159.1 coordinate 2,929,312, forward strand.
CTGATGGTTATGAGCTGCCACGGGAAAGCTAGGGACTAAAGTAGTATCCTTCGCAAGAGCAGCCACAGTTCTTAACTACTGAGCCAGCTCTCTAGCCCCACAGTGGTTTTGAGTAAAATGCGTGAGCTTTTCTGAACAGAATTCTTGCTTTTGCGATGCTCCCTCTTTTGGAGAGCAGCAATATTTGACGGTCTTCGGCAGGCTAAGCAGGCACTGTGGACAACTGCAGAAACAAGGGCCTTGGTGATTTAGACGGGGATCGTTGGGGCTGGAGACGCAGTGCAGTAGTCGAGCGCTTGCCTCACATGTAGAAAGCCCCTGGGTTCGAGCCTCAGTACCACAAAAAGAAAATGAGCAAATAGTGTCTCTTTGTAGCCCAGGCTGGCCTCTGGAGCCCAGGCTGGCCCTGAACTCAGCAATCCTCCTGTCTTAGTCTCCTATAGAGACTAACCCTTTTTGACTTTTACTTGCCATAAATGAGTGTGCGGTTTTTAAAATGGAAAAGTGTGGGGGCTGGAGAGAGGTGGCCCAGTGGTTGAGATCACCTGTTGCCTTTTCAGGGCTCCTAACACCCACATAGTGGCTCACAGATATCCATAGCTCTGGCTCCAGGGGATCTGATGAGCTGCACAGACATACATGCGAGGAAAGCACACGCATAAGATAATTCTCGAAAACTTTAAATGTGAAAATGTCTTTCCTTTCAGATGACTGTCAGATTAAAAAGCGTTCATCTTCTCTAAATTCCAAGGTAACTGCTGATTTCATAATTAACCGATGTTGACGAAATGCTTGTGGAGTATTTGAAGTTATGTGCTTTTTACACACATCACAAAGCTTTGTAAATCACAAAGCTGATTTAAATTCACATGCTCGAATATACGAATGTATACCCGATTGGGCGGTTTATGGGGTATGGCGTTCTGTGTGTCCATCGGAGGGGCCCAGCGGCGTGAGGAAGGCCAGTGTGGTAGTCTCTTGTCTCATTCTCCAAACCAAACCTGGGCCAGGCAAGCAGATAGCGTTGGAGCAGGTAGATCCTCAAGACCCCTACAGACGTGTCCCCTCTCTGTACCCCCATCCCACCCACCCTCAGCCCTGATTGCTCCTCGGGGTCTGAAATCTCTACTTCAGAACCAGGCACATCCTTACAAGAAAGTCAAGTCCCAAAGCAAGAGAAAAGGCCAACTCTTTCCCCTCGGCAAAACTTGCCCTGAAGTCCAGCACAACACCCCAACTTTGTTCTTGGTGGACATTGAGGTGGGACCTGTTTCCTGGGCACCTCCATGCCTAAAAAGCAAGTCGTGTTGCCGAACAAGGAGGCAGGATGAGGGCGGTTCAGGAGGAGGGCCCATGGAGTGGCAGCCACAGCCAGGAGGTCCCTGCAGACTCACGCCCAAAGGTGCCCCTCAGTAATGCCCCGATCGGCTTCTTAATGCAGCGGAGTTGACCGTGGAAGTTGACCACTGTAATTCCTTTAGTTTAGTTGCTATATTTAAAATTCTTTTTAATACATGAGTGATACTTATTGAAGCTACGAAATATGATAATAACACTCTCCTATGCAAATCTTGAGGCCAATAAACAAGTTCATTTGTTGAAATATAGCATCTCATTTATAACGATGTCTTAAGTCATGGCTCACTCCAAGCTTGCTGAGCCTGAGACAGGAGGACTGCCTTCACTAAACAGTGAGTTCACACATAGAATGGTGGTTACCCCGGGGTTAAGGGAGAGTTGGGGAAGTGTCAAGCCTGGGGCGCTGTTGTTTGGTGGTATGTTTAAAAAAATAAAAATAAATAAAGCTGCAGGGAAGAGTTTTGGAAATGTTTATGATAATGTTTGAGGAGAGAGGTTTGACCTGTTTTAGACATCACACCACATGAATGAGTATCAAAGCCTCTGACTTCCCCTTGGTATGTAAATTTTCCCCTGTGTTAGTTAAAACAAATAGAGCAAAGGTTTCCTGAGTTTTAAATGTATTGATTGGGAGAATCAGTGGAGAAGCTACAAATGTGGTCAACATTGACTCCCTGCTGAGCTGGAATTTCCTAAGCATGAAAGAAAAGAGAGAGAGACGAAAAGATACATTTGGCTAAAGTGCATTGTAGCATAAATATGGCTCTCAGGGCGGCCATGTTCTCAGGGCGGACACACACATTGTAACTTGACAAGGAAGGTGTACGGCATAAGCTCGAGACAGATAAATGAAAACCCGGACAAGAAGCTTCATTCTCGGTTGGCTAAATTATAAGTCAAAAGTCGGGGGAGACGGAATATGAATGGATAGATATTTCCGAAAGGTGACTTTTTCCATGTAAGGTCCTCCGGCTGCCGCCTTCCTGACAGCACGCAGCATGGCAGAGAGAGGGTGTTAGAATTCTCTAACTCTACATTTCTCCCTTGGGTAGCCATCTTCTCTTCGAAGAGTGACCATTGCCTCTTTGCCCAGGAATCTTGGAAATGTGGGGATGGTGAGTACTCAGGGAGGTCCTCTGCCTCAAAAGTAGGCTGTGACAAGGTATCCTTCCTTCACTGAGCACCTGTTTTGTGATCTCTCAAACCTCGGAAGGTGTCAGGCCTGGAAAATGACAGATTCAGCCGGCGGTCGAGCAGCTGGTAAGTGTGACTTGTGCCCCCACGCTGGGAACCCACAGCAGGCTGAAAGGTCACCTCACGCACAGGAAGGAGCATGGATAATAACTTTGATTCGTTCAGAGTCTGAGCAGCACAGATGTGGAGACCGACAGTTGTAGTTGTTGTACTGGGGAATAAGAGTTACTTTGATGTGCAAAGGGGGAAAAAACCAAGACAGTGTGATTTCTGTGCTGACTCGGGCAGGGAGGGCGAGCGGCGACGACGGGCACAGCTTTGTTTGACGCATGGCTGTTGTCTTCCTGTAGGAGAATCCTGGGGACAAAGCAGGGTGAGCACCGCCCCTCATTACACCGATTCATCAGCTCCTATTCCTGGGCCGATGCGGAGGAGAAGTGTGACGTCATCAAGTAGGTGACTCACGGGGCTGTCTGTCACATGATGTGAGCTGAGGCGTGCAGAGTGGTGGCCATTTCAGCTCAGAGGAGAGCAGGGCATTCACTGGCAAAGCCTCGGCTGTGAACCGCTTTATAAATGTCATTTGGGAGCACGGTGGCTCCTCCAGCCCTCAGGATGGCAACATTTTAAGTTAAATAATTCCCGGAATTTCCCAGATCTAGGTATGCCTATCGCCAGAGCCATAGAAGGAAACTTGCACCATCTTGGCGTGCTAACACCGGGAAGGCATGCAGACCACACAAGTGTAACGTGTAATACACGTAACATGCATACTCATGCATACTTTGTGACGTGCATGCTCTCGCACAGAGGAGAGCCATTTCATCCTCTGCTCAGCAATGTTTGCCTTTTTGATGAATCGTGGCTGCTATGTATCCCTAGCTGGCCTCAAAGTAACAGCAGTCCTCCTGTCTCAGTCCCCTGAATGCTGGGATTGCAGGTGTAACCACCACGTCTAGCAGATTTAGAAGGTTCAAATATGCTGTGTGCTTCCGTAGTGAACCACAGGGCAGAAACGATGAACCATGCTGCCCCCTCGCCCCACCTCACCGCTTTGTCACCTGATTGTTCCCCTCGGGTCTCTTCTTCTGAGGTGACTTTAAACACATTCACGGGGCACCTCTAGCATCCTTGCTCAGTCCCAAGCGGCAGGAAGGAACAACATAGGCCTCTTGCACATCCCAGGATCCTGTGGCGTGTGCTGCCCCCTTAGCTACGGTGATGGACCTGTTGTGAGCCACATGGGGGGCCAAGTGCCTCCTTCAGAGACCGTTTGCTAACTGTCACTCAGGCTGTGTAAACAGAGACTGAGATCAGAACCTCACCGAAGTGTGCCTCATCCCCATTCCTTAGACACTGTCCTCTTTGGCAACTGGACATGTTGAACTAAGGATTTCAAAATTCATATCCAAGCAGGAGCCGTCAGTTACAGAAGTCAGTTTGCTTAGGTAGAGGGATCTCTGCTTAGGCTATGATTTAAAATACACTCGGGGCTGCTGCCCTCCAGAACTCTTAGGTATTGGGTTGCTTTAAACAGCTTAGCGTCCAGAATATGTTCAGACGCTTTTAATGCACTTAGACTGTGCTCCAAGTTAGCACTGGTCCAAAACACCAGCGAAAAGAATCCGAAAGTGGAAGAGTATGTCTGGGATCCCCGCTCTGGGGAACAGAGACAGGAGGATCTCCCCAAGTGTGAGGCCAGCCAATGAGACTCTGTCTCAGAACAAAGAAACTCCTCTCCTGGAAAAGCACCCAGCTGCTTAGAGAAGATATTAAGATATGATAACAGACGTCTACTAAGTATTCGTTTCAGGCGATGTGTCATCCACATACTTTTATAAATATGGGTACCGAAGTGCACATGCATCCATGCTATTGATTAGAAATGGTTAAGACTGACTTTTGTAGTTCTTCGTGAATTGCCCCTTGTGGGCCTTACTGACCTATTATTCCACAGAGGAGTTATTTGAAATTCCAGTAAGTTTGGTGAGCTAACACTTAGGATGTGCTATTTCCGAGCACGCTGGGTTATGAGTGAGCCTCCGTGGTGTTTGGCAAATGTGGCATCTTGTCATCAGTGTCCAAACGTCTTTGCAGAACCAGAGACGCCCCGGAGCCCCCAGGAGAGGAGACAGCAGAGAGGACCAGGAAGCCTAGCCTTTCTGAGAGGAGAGGCAGCCTCTCGGCCTGGGACAGCAGCACGATGTAAGATGTGCTTCGGGGCGGGCAGGGATGGAGGGCACAGGGCTGGCCTTAGTGTTCAGACTGCTCTTAGACGGACTCCACCTAGCCCTGTCTTACACCAGGCGGGCACTTGACTCAAGCCAGGCGGCCTTGGCCCAGAGCCAGGTGTCCCGGTCTCCCTGGCTTGGCTTCCGCAGCTGCTTTAAGGACACGGTGAATGAAAGCCCTGGCTTGGGCCAACTGTGGGGGGAGCCCAGGGTGGAGGTTAGAGAGGCAGCTGTGAATCCTGGTTTTCTTTGGTTAATACAGACTGCAGGGGGAAGTACGCCAACCCTGCTTTGCTTGACTGAAGGATGAGGGCAATGCCTTTTGGGAGTCAGTGCCTGCATTGTGTTCTCAGCATCATAGCTGGTTCTTTCTGTCCGTGTTGGGGAGCAGGCTGTGACCCAAACCCAGAGGCTCTTCCTAGCATGCAGCTAAGGCAGTGCTTTTGGGTGCTCAGCGACCAGTGTCCCCTGGTGAAGGAGAGGCTCCAGGCCCCACTGGCTGTGACCGCCCCCTCTGTCTGTGCTCTCCCCAGCTACAGCTCAGTGGCCTCCTGGGTCACTCACCTGCGGGCGTCCTTCAGAAGGGCCAACAGAGCGCTGTGGCTCTCTGGGCTCTTCCTCGTACTGTTCGCCGGGTTGATGAGCGTCCTCGCCGGTCAGCTCTTCCAGTCCGCCGTGGAGGCCGCGCCCACGCAGGAAGGGGACTCCTGGATGTCTCTGGAACACATCTTCTGGCCATTGACCAGACTCGGGCATGATGGACCGCCACCAGTGTGACTGCCACACAGCTCAGTGTCCCCTTGGATTTTAACATCTCCCTCTGAGATTTGAAATTAGTAACTTTTTAGTAACTACAGTGCAGGGCTAGGGTCCTTGGTAGCTGAGATATTTTAATTCCCCAACAAAAGCATAGGGAAGGAACTTCGGGAAGGAGCCCCCCCCAGGGTATTTTAATGAGCTTTCTGAGTGAGAGACATAAGACTTTATTGAAATGTATCAAATAAAGGCCACTCGGATCTTTGTGCAGTACAGCTGGAATGCCGCGTGCTCTTGGATCATTTTAGTGACTGATGGGAAAGATTCCTGATTCCTCTCAGGTATAAGAGTTCGCTGCTCTTAAACAGGCTGTGAAGGACTAGGAATAGCTGAGGACCCGGACAGACAGCAGCATGTAGCACACCGAGTCGATGAACTGGCAGTTCGAATGCCTGACCTTCTCCGTTGCCTCTGGAGAGGCAAAGTCCTTCATCATGTGGTACAAGGTGGAGTGGAACTCGCTGCCCTCCCTGAGGGTCTCAGAGAACTGGTCGCTCTCTTCCTGCATCTTGAGCATTTGCGCCCTGTCACCGCTGAACATGAGGAGCGCCCAGGTGTTCTGCTTTTCCTCTCCTGAGATGTGTTCCCTCACCTGGAACGAGAATGTGGATTCCGGGAGCTAGATCATACACAAGGAAGGATTGCTAGGTACCCAATCACCCAGAGCCTCACAAGGTAGACCAGGCTGGCTCAGCCTCCCCAGTACTGGGAGGAAAGGACTGTGTTGGCAAACACAGCAAAAAGCACTCTGGATGCTGTGGTTCTGAACCGTTTCAACCAGGAAGCATCTTGGTACTTGCAAAGCAAGCACTGGACGGTACCAGATGCTGTGCCCTGGCACCATTCTGGGAGCTAAGGGACACTGGCTGCATCAGTGAGACCCAGCTCTCAAGGAGGCTGTACTCAGCAGGGAGCAACAAGGAAAAGAAAATCAGTGGCTGCTTTTGCCTCAGCTGAGCCCTGGGGGTGGAGCTCAGGGGTAGAGCACTGCATATGAGGCCCTGGCTTGCCTGAACTCAGCTCAGAGGGGAATTCAGTCAACCTTAAGTTTGGAAACGGTGTCCTTCCCACTCATAAACATTAAGGTGTCAGAAGTTATGCCGAATGCCTGACCTCTGTAGAGGTCATGAACCATGGACACTCACGCTTTCTTCTCTCTCTCTCTCTCTCTCTCTCTCTCTCTCTCACACACACACACACACACACACACACACACACACACACACACACACACACACACATGGCTTTCCTGTTTGTTCTGGAGTCAACACAGACACAGGGTCACGGCATTTGGTACTATAGTGGGTGATGAAGGTCTGAAAAGCTAGAACTCAGAGCTTGAGAATGTTTTGAACGTTGATTTCACATCTCTAGGAGGTGAAGGAGTCCACACACACACATTTCTCGGGTGTTTTCTTTGTGACGACAAGACAGGTTCCTGGGTTTGGCATACTTTACCCGAAACACAACTCTGGTGGAATTGCACACCATGTTCCACTTGCTCCAGCCGAACGAGAAGGCAGAGCTGAGCAGGGCCATTTGCCGATAGGCCTTCAGCTCCATCTGGGGTACCTGTCCATAGGAGGATATGCACAGTCAGTCTTACAGTGGCCAACGAGCTTCCTCTCCATCACACCTCTCTGTAGTCTGGTCTTCACACAGAAAGGCTCATTTCAAGATTTGAACCTGATTCTGCGGCTCTACTCTCAAAATTAGGCAATGGTTTCTGCACACTCCCTAAGGTGAACAGTGTCCACAAAGACTGTTGTGAGCTGATCTCTGTGAGCTGATCTCTGACCTCTGACCTCTGTGAGCTGACCCTGTGAGCTGACCTCTGACCTCTGCGAGCTGACCCCTGACATTACATCCTTCCTAGTCTAGCAGTGAACAGAGCAGACCAGCCAGACTGCTGCTCTCCCACGGTGTGGCCTCAGCTCTGCTTTCTAACTAGAGAGCCCCCTTCCTGAGACCTCCTGGGCATGTGTGCCTCACCCCCCCACCTTTGATTGCCACACACCTTGCAGTCTAAGCTCTCCCCAGCACCCTGCTGAGCACTGCTCATGGCCCTACTCTTCAGGACCAAATGGTGTGCTTCTTTCTCTGGTAGAATGTCCGGGGCATGGACAGGAACGGGGCAGTGAGCTTAGTGAACGCTGTCACTGAGTCACTAGAACCTGGGCTACCTATGCATTTATATCCAAGCCTTGGGACATGATTGACATGTGTTACACAGTCACTGACAGGTGAAAAGACGTCAGAGAGTGGCGGATGTTCTTTCGTTCTGTCTTAGTCAGGGTTTTACTGCTGTGAAGAGACACCATGACCAAGGCAACTCTTATGACAACATTTAATCGGGGCTGGCTTACAGGTTCAGAGGTTCAGTCCATTATCATCAGGGTATCATGACAGCATCTAGGCAGGCATGGTGCATGTGGGAGGAGCTGAGAGTTCTACAGCTTCATCTGAAGGCTGCTAGCAAAATACTGACTTCCAGGCAGCTAGGAAGAGGGTCTTAAAACCCACACTCACAGTGACACACCCACTCCAACAAGGCCACACCCACTCCAACAAGGCCACACCTCCTAATAGTGCCACTCCCTGTGCTGAGCATACACAAACCATGTCATTCCACTCCCTGGCCTCCATATACTTGTTCAAACACATTGGTCTATGGGGGCTGTATCTAACCACAGCATAGTAAAAATGTACATTTAGCCCAACTTCCAAAGTTCCCACAGTCTATAGCAGTCTCGACAATGTTAAAAGTCCAAAGTTCAAAGTCTCTTCTGAAATTCATCCAATCACTTAACTGTAATCCCCAAAGCAAGACAGGAAACCAGCTGGGCAAACTCCAAACTCTGCGTCTCCATGTCTGATGGCAAAGCGGTCTCCAGATCTCCAACTCCATTTTCATCTTTGTTGACTGCAACAAACTTCCTTCTCCTGGGCTGGTTCCACTCCCTGTCAGCAGCTTCCCTCAGCAGATAGCCCACAGCATCTGGAACATCTTGTGGTCTCCAAGGCAGCTTCAGTGTTGCAGCTTCTTGTTTCAATATCTGGGATCCACACATGGTCTTCTGGGCTCCTCCACAGGGCTGGCGTCACTTCCCCAGCTCTGCCCTCTGTAGCACTCACTCCAAGCTCAGGTTGATCCACTCCACTGCTGCTGCTGTTCTTGGTGATCACCCCATGGTTCTGGCATCTCCAATGCACTGGGGTCTTCTGCTGCAACTTCACCAGCAGCCTCTCATGGGTTCTCTTCATGGTGCTAAGCCTCAGCTCCTTTGCATGACTCCTGGGTTCAACTGCAACTGAGGATGCACCTTCACCAAGGCCTTCCATGGCCTCTCACAGTGCCCAGCCTCAGCTGCTCTTCGTGACCCCTTCATACCTTCAAAACCAGTAACACTGGGTGACTCTTACACACTACCAAGTCCAGCCACAGCATGAGTTACAGCCTTGGCTATTTCTGGAACACAGCTTCTGTGTGCTCTCAGAAAACACTTCCCGGAAGATTCACCTCACTGATGCTGGTCTCTTCTTAATTACCACTAATTTCTTAGCTCCAGCTGACCAGCATCAATTGTCCCAGTAGTCTCTGTCTTATCTTGACTGTAAAGCCAGAGACACAGCTGAAGCTGCCAGGGTCTGCTGCTTGCAGGAGCTGGAGCATGGCCCCTCGTTCTATTGCATTATCACCAGCTTCCTTTTTTCCATTCACTGCCTGAGCTTGGCTGCCCTGGAACTTGCTCTGTAGGCTGACTTTGAACTCAGAGATCTGCATGGCTGTCTCCTGAGCACTGGGATTAAAGGTGTAGGCCCCCAAGCCTGGCTCTAAATTTACCTGGATGGGATCTTGCCCCCAAGGTTATTACTCCCTTAATTCAATTTATTATCCTTGAACACAGGATTCATCTCCAGTTCACTTCCTGAGGTCCCTTTAATACTCAAAACATATATTTTATTTTTCTTTCCTCAGCTTCCCTTTTTTCATTAAGATGCTCTCCATAAGAGTGAACTTTAGTAACCACACAACAGAATTTACACCAGGCTGTTTTGAGACTTTCTATTTCAAAGCAATTAATCTAAATCTCTTCACCTTAGCCTAAAGCAGAATCTTCAGACAATGGCAAAAAGCAGCCACATTTTCCCCAAAATACCACAAAACAGTCTCTAGGCCACATTCTGGAATTCTTCACCTCTGAAACTTCTTGGGCCAGGTCCGCACAGTTCAAATTACTCTCAGCAACAGAGTCTTCCGTATTCCTACTAGGAGAGCTCATTTAAGCCCCATTTCAAGCATTCCACTGCTTTCCAAATCCAAAGTCCCAAAATCCACATTCTTTTGAACAAAAGCATGGTCAGGCCTCTCAGAGCAATACCCCACTCCGAGTACTAACTTCTGTCTTAGTTAGGGTTTGCTGCTGTGAACAGACACTATGACCAAGGCAACTCTTTTAAGGACAACATTTAATTGGAAGTGGCTTACAGGTTCAGAGGTTCAGTCCAGTGTCATCAAGGTGGGAGCATGGCAGCATCCAGGCAGGCATGGTGCAGGCAGAGCTAAGAACTCTACATCTTCATCTGAAGGCTGCTAGTGGAGGACTGACTTCCAGGCAGCTAGAATGAGGGTCTTAAGGCCCATGCCCACAGTGACACACCCACTCCAACATGGTCACATCTTCTAATAGTGCCACTCCCTGGGCCAAGCATATATAAACCACAACAGGTACAGAGCTCTTCTGCCTACAAATCTGCCTTCCGTGATGGGAACCCCTGCATTCCCATTTATCACCACGGGCTTTACCAAATGCCCACACTCTGGGGCCAGGCTGGCTGCTAGGGCAATCCACAGGCCTGGTTCTCTAGGAGCCTCAGATTCACACAGGAACTAAATCCCTGTGAGGATCACAGAGTGTCACACAGCCATGGGAACTATGCCGAGAAACCAGAAAGGACATGTTTTTGTGGGCTGGTGGTCCCTGCATGACTGTCAGTTAGACACTGCCCTGGAGAAGGGAGAAAATGGAGATTTGGCTGCTAGGCTGCTCTCGATAAAAGTGAGGTGCAAATTGCAGATGCCCTACCACACTGTTGGTCTTGAGGAAATTATTAGATGAGAGGAACCCTGAGTTTCTGGTGTTTTCCCTGATTCAGTTTAAGAGCGCAGTGTCCTGGGTTCCCACTACCTTAAATCTAGAGAGATACACTCTTGCCTTACTGTTAGAGAGATACACTCTTGCCTTATTGTTAGAGAGATACACTCTTGCCTTATTGTTAGAGAGATACACTCTTGCCTTATTGTTAGAGAGATACACTCTTGCCTTATTGTTGACGACCACATAAAAGTGAGAGTAGACAGCAGGGAAGATGTTCAGCCCAGCTTCTTTCAAAGCCAGAATGAAGGGTATTGGAGTCATCCATTTTCCTATTACATGAAGCTCACAGCTCTTGCCCTTCAGTTTCACTGCAGCCAGCATGCAGTGGGTTTCCTGAATTTCAAGAAGGGAAAGGAAACTATTACTCCAGGTCTAGTCTTCCTATAGGCTACTCTATACTAAATAACGCATCTGGTATGTCTTGGGCCTGATCTGGAAGCCTGCCATAGGACCACTGCCTAGGAAGCTCACTAACTTCCTAGGCTCCCGCTGGGTATCCCGAGGGATCGAAAATGGTGTCTCAGATCTCTCTATTTTATAAGATATGCAAGCACTTTGTTCATTCTGAATTAAAACAGCCATTGAGACAACCATGATTGTACTTGTGAGAATCATTCCTAACGCATGCTCCAACTGCCCAGTTTTGAAGAGGCACAGTCGTGCTTCTGTGTCTTCTCTGCCAAGGTTTACTGGCCCCTTAACCTTTTATACCTGAGAGATCTCAGTAGCTATTCAGGGCAACAATGGAGTCAATGTTTTTCATACTAAGTGCTCAAAATCTAACACACACATCACAGTTACAGCGTTGCTCAGTTTGGACTAGCTGCATCTTTTTTTTTTTCTTTTTTTTCCGGAGCTGAGAACCGAACCCAGGGCCTTGCGCTTGCTAGGCAAGCGCTCTACCACTGAGCTAAATCCCCAACCCTAGCTGCATCTTTTTAAGAGCTCAGTCACCACAGACAAGAGGTGAGCTGTGACCCCAACCTGCACACACACCCTACTGCCTGCATATTCGTAAGCGAACACTCAGTAGGTGCTAGCCCTGCCTAGCAGACTATTGCCCTGCATGGTGTCTCCAGGCCGCTGGGACAGAGTGGTTGGAAGCCTGGCGAGGCAATGTCCTGTCCGGTGTCCTCGGAAAAGTCGATGGCTTCCTAACGGACTGAAGGATGGTTCCCACTTTTTTAGAGACCTTAGTGACACTGACAATCCTGAGGTGCCATCTAATAACCACGGAGACTTTATCTATTGATTTTGTTTGCTGGTTTGATTGTTCGCTTGAGACAGGGTCTCACAGTGTGGCTCTGGCTGGCCAGGAACTCACAGAGCTCTGCGTGCCTCTGCCCCAAGTGCTGGGATTGAAGATGTCTTCCGCTATGCCTGTCCTGTGGATTTGAGTCCTGATGGTCTCTCTCCTGTATCGTGATGGAGTTCCCGCCCTCTCTAAAGCAACCAAGCTTTGCAAATCACAAAAGTCACTGGTGATTCTAAGTAACCACAGGGCTAACCTTCCCCGTCAGTCAGCGTTAAAACCTCTCCATGCTGCCAAAGGACGCCCCCAGGCTGATAGTGCAGTGAATCCCGTGTCCCCGCCTTCAGCCCTCCAGCAGGAATCCACTTCTCTGGGGTTTCTGAGGCTGTGCACTTGAGGACACTGGTCTCACTCGGCAAGATGAGCTTTAGAGACTAGGGTGTACACCGTGTCCGGGGATCAAATGTTCCGAGTTCACCCCGGGAAGTCTTTCTGAGATGACTGACCTATCCCTAGTCACCTAGTAACCCCAGAAACAAGTTGGAGCCCCACTTTTACACATTATTGGCTGTTTACTCAATGCACTTCACTTAGAAGCCACAGCTCCAGAGACATCTTCCACGCTTCCTTGCTGGTGCACACGGCCACGATGTCACTCACCTTGATGTGTATCTGGAGCTCAATGAAAACCGTCGTCACCATTAAAAGGGCTTTGTTCATACCGAGGGGACTCAGCTCCCAGGACTGGTAAGGCATGTTGACGTGAGCATCCTGAATCAAGGTCACAGGGCCCAATGTATCTATACTGAAGGTTAGGAGCCTGTTTTCTTGGTTGTAATACACAAAGGTGACGCCATCTGACCTCCAGAATTTACCTTCCCGACAGAAGACAGTGACATTAGTCTCATATTTGTCCCTTGAAAGTGAGTAAGAACATCTAAGAACACATAACGTGCACAAATTGGTCTTCTGTATTAAGACTCTTGAGGTAAAGTGCCCCACCCCCAACCTGAGAGATCCCTGCCTCCAGGGTATAAACGCCACACATTCTGCATGGCACTGAGGGGACACTGGACTCAGTGTTTCTGTCCCTCGATATTTCACACACCTGTTTCACACACCTGTCTCCCGCCCCTCTCTCCTGACTTCCCAAGATCTTACCCACCTGTGCCTGAGCCTGTGCCAACTGCCATTCTTCCTGGGTAATTCTTCCTTCCCTAGACCCGAACAGAGGCTCTCTGCCTGTTTTACTTTTTAAAGTTTTTGTTGTTGTTTTGTTTTTGAGGTAGTGGTGGTGGTTGAGATGGGGTTTCTTTTTTCTGTGTAGCCCCGGGTGTCCTGGAACTCACACCGCTTGGCCTGCTTCTGCCTCCCAAGTGCTGAGATATAAAGGTGTGCATCACCATGCCTGGCTAACAGGCTATTTTTTGTTTAAGATTGTACTTTCAGGATATTCTCCGTTTGTTGTTTTTATGCGTTTTTTTGCCTGCCATGTGTTTATGTGTGCCAACTGCATGCAATTCCCAAACCAGCCAGCAGAGGGAACCAGCTCCCGTTGAATTACAGTTAGAGATGGTTGTGAGAACAGAGCCGGGTCCTCTGTGAAGGCAGCTCCTTACCCGCTCTTTGCCACCTCTCACTGCTTTTCACTGCTGTTTTTTGTTTTGTTTTCTTTTCTTTTCTTTTCTTTTTTTCGGAGCTGGGGACCGAACCCGGGACCGAACCCAGGGCCTTGCAATCTACCACTGAGCTAAATCTCCAACCCCTCACTGCTGTTTTAAAGCAGCTGTAAAGCCGTTCCTCAGCATGTGCTCCCTTCCTTTTGTGAAATGGATGCAGCTGGGCAGCCATGGCCCTGACCCAACGAGGCATTCTTTTTTTTTTCTTCTTCTTCTTTTCTTTTTTTTTCGGAGCTGGGGACCGAACCCAGGGCCTTGCGCTTGCTAGGCAAGCGCTCTACCACTGAGCTAAATCCCCAACCCACGAGGCATTCTTTTAACTCCCTCCCAACGAACCCCTAGGTGCAGCCCCTCCAGAGTTTATTTCCAGACCCATCTCTGTCCCTGTAACCCCCACATTTGGAAGGCAGAGGTCAGAGGGTATCGAATTTGAGGTCAGCCTGGGCTATGTGCTTAGCTCAAGGCCAGTCTGGGTCTTGACAAACTAAAATGTGGAAAAAATGATTCAAATAAACATTTTACCAAACGGGATGCATGTGATATGTAAACAGACACCCAGTGTCGACCCTTAGTAAACAGAACATAAAAGCACTGTTCAGGGCACTAGACAGAGGATGGCAGAGTCTGCAAGGGTGTGTGACTCAGGCAGAACTTGTAAAATGGCACAGCAGTGTTGAGAAATGGGAGTCTCTCAAGGTAACATTCACTTGCACTTGGGAGCAAGTAGGGGTCAGATGACAGCCGCAGGTGTTGGTCCCCAATGCCACTTTACTTGCGCCAGATTCCCTCCTTCTCAGCTGTTCAGGCCAGGCTGGCTGTCAGTGAGGTTTTGAAGTTCTCTGGTCCCCATCTCCACCTCACTGTAGGAGCACACGGATGCATGTTATGGTGCCTGGTTTCCCCATGGGCTCTGCAGAGTCAGACCTGGTCCCCAAGCCAGTGTTGCCAGTGCTCTACCCATGACACTCCTCTAGTCTACTGTGGACGTTTAGCTAAGATAGACGTATCACTCCTAAAGTGACTTCTGGGCGGGCATGACCGTTTGGTAGGGAAGTGCTTGCCAAGAAGACCCTGTCTCAAAACCATGAAAGAGAGAGGGAAGGAAAGAGGGAAGGAGGGATGAGGGGGAGGGATGAGGGGGAGAGGAATGAGGGAGGGAGGGATGAGGGAAAGGGGAGGGATGAGGGGAGGAGGGATGAGGGAGAGAGGGAGGGATGAGGGAGGGGATGAGGGAGGGGATGGGGAGGAAATGAGGGAGGGGAGGGAGGGATGAGGGAGGGATGAGGGAGGGATGAGGGAGGGATGAGGGAGAGAGGGAGGGATGAGGGAGGGATGGGGGAGAGGGAAATGGGGAGGGATGAGGGAGGGATGAGGGAGGATGAGGGAGGGATGAGGGAGAGAGGGGAGGGATGGGGAGGGATGAGGGGAGAGAGGGAGAAATGGGGAGGGGATGAGGGAGGGATGGGGAGGGATGAGGGGAGGGGGATGAGGGAGGGATGAGGGAGAGAGGGAGGGATGAGGGAGGGATGAGGGAGAGAGGGAGGGATGAGGGAGGGAGGAGGGAGGGATGAGGGAGGGAGGAGGGAGAGAGGGAGGGGGGGAGGGAGGAGGGAGGGAGGGATGAGGGAGAGAGGGAGGGATGAGGGAGGGATGAGGGAGGGATGAGGGAGGGATGAGGGAGGGGGGGATGAGGGAGGGATGGGGGGAGGGATGAGGGAGGGATGAGGGAGGGATGAGGGAGGGATGAGGGAGAGAGGGATGAGGGAGGGATGGGGAGAGAGGGAGGGATGAGGGAGGGATGAGGGAGAGAGGGATGAGGGAGGGATGAGGAGGGGATGAGGGAGGGATGAGGGAGAGAGGGAGGGATGAGGGAGGGATGAGGGAGGGATGAGGGAGAGAGAGGGGATGGGGGGGGAGGGATGAGGGGAGGGATGGGGGAGGACTACCCGCTGCAATGCTTGCACTCCCCCCTTGCTGCCTGAGCATCAGAGCTGCTGTGGTGTGGCTGTACCTTCAGCATCCCACCTGACCACTTGAGGATCCTCAAAGAAGATGGCGCTCTCGTGGATCTCCAGTGTGACCTCTATGGGTGGAAAGGCACTTTCTGGATCAGGTTCTTCTGTGTTTTCTGGAGGGTATGTAAACTTTTGTAATCCTTCTTGGCGTATCTTTTAGAAGGGATCAAAATAAGGGGAGTCAGAAGGCAGTGGCAATGGCCATGAGCACCTGTCACTAAGGAGTAGGAAATCTTGTCTCAAAGCTCAAAGATGAATGATTGAGGGGAAGACACTGACAAACTTAACCATAACTGCAGACCTTCCTGTGGGCCAGGCTGGGGAACGTGCTCTTCAGTGTCTATATCCCAAGCCCCGTGACAAGCCTGTGTGCAGCAGAACTGATAACCGAGGCAAAGAGAGACCAGGAGACCTGCCGAAGACTGCAAGACTTCAAGGTCACACCCACACTCAAGCACCTCCCATGGGACCCCAAATCACTGACTGTGCCTAGCATTCTAATGAAGGCCAGCCAGCCATAGAAAAGACGAGTGGCTGCCCCTGGAACAGCACAGGGCAAAGGCCTCAAGCTGACAGCAGATTCCTGAGGTAAGGCAGGGCTCTGAACCATTTGAATCAATAGAGAGAGAAGCACCAAGGGAAGATGAGAAGCTTAGAAAATCCAGACTAATATTCTCAGGCAATAAACTAAAAAGAGCTTTGCAGTTAAGTGAGCCCATGCAGTTTCCTTAGGAGCCTCCACCGGGTGCAGAAGTCTTGTGGATTCAAATGCTGAATGCAGAGAGGCAAATGAGACACTGACAAAATCCAAGAAAGGAATGTTGGGTGAATTCCTGAAAACTCGGCTTCTTTCTCATTGAAAGTGGGGGGAAAGCTCTTATTTTTTAAAATTTTGTTTTCCAGATAGAATTTTTTTAAACTTGGGGCTGTTTGTGGCTATGGTGCAGAAGGCCATAGGTGGAATTAGCTAGTACACACACAATAATTATAAAATGAAGCTACTAAACTTAGAAAAAATGAGATAGGATAGTGCATGCTTAGGATGTCAGCACTCAGGAGACTGAGGCAGGGGGATTATCCCTCCCCTGCTGCTCTGATGGGCACACCTGGACTACTGCACTGGCAGAGTGTCCACTCACTTTCCTTCAGAGGCTTCAGGGACAAAGAGGGGGCTTTGGGTTCTCAGTCAACGTGGCCTACCAAATTGAAAATGGTTCCCACCTGGCCATTTAATAGAAAAGAATATTTTCCAAGCTCTGATGGTGACTGGCGGTATTAAGGGCTGACGGACTCGTTGGGGGATTAATAGTGTAGGTTTACAAACAAGTTCATGGGTAAGAAGTTCTCCCAAGATAGGATTAACGTGAGTTAGATGCTGAGATCGTGGGAATTGAAGTAAAAATGAGGCCATTTCATCTGTAATTGATCCCGGGGAGTCTCCTACCTCACCTGTAGTGGAGGATTCTCGTACCTCACCTGTAATGGACCCAAGGAGTCTCCTACCTACCTCTGCTAACACCCAGCCCTTCACTGGTTTGCTCTGAGGGGGCAACTCCAGGATTTCCAGGTGGTACACGCCGCCCAGGGGGGAGAAATGGCACATGTTCACCTCGTAGGGTTCCAAGGTTTCTGGCATTTCCGAAACATTCTCTATCAGGCACAGCTGTGCTGTAAGGAACCACAGTGCAGTTTTAGAACAGATGGCCACATTGTTGCATCAGGGAGGATATAAACAAAGTCGCAGGACTGCTCAAAGGGTTGGCTGTAGCTACTGAACTTTGCACAAGGTTCTCAAAGTGTCTCACTAGCCAGCCTTGAGCGGGAGCTCCATGTGTGTGTTGGGGGGTGGGGTGCACTCTTCTTGCAACACATACTAGCACTGTAGGAGAGTACACATAAGATGTATTACTGGTAAAACTACATTCCACAAGACAGTTTAATTACTACGTTCTTAAAACTGGACATTAGCAGACAAAAAAAAAAAAAATCCAGAGGGTAGGTGGAAAGTTCATGGTGGAAAAGTAGATTTGGGGCCATGTATCATATGAAAGATGGTTATTTGAACCAAAATAGGCCCAGCTCGGGGAAGTGATGGGGTGAGATTTCTGTGGGAATTGTACAATCTAGTGACAAATGCACAGACAGAAGTGACACCTGTAGTCACTGTGGCAGGGACCATTCTCACTCCACCAACAAGACAAAATCAGCCACATAAAAACATTCTCCTGGGCAGTGGTCAGACTTGATTCAAGATACGCAGGATTATAGAGGTGTGCTGTACACCTCTAGTTCCAATTCGCAGGCACAACTGGTCATTAAAGCTTGAGACCAGCTTGGCCCACAGAGTGAGTGCTAAGCTAGCCAGGCTGGGTAATGGGACCCTGTCCCTCCCCACAAACGCTGACTAATAATATATCCTGTCCAAGTTTCTTCAGCCATACAATCCACACCGTGTTTGTACTGTGCTACAGTTTGGAAGGGCAGTGAGTGGGGAGGTGCAGAGCAGGCAGCGGGCAGGCAGTGAGACACAGGGATTGGTAGTGGTGTTACTATCAGTCCGCTCCCATGCCAGAGGTACAGCAGGGCTCTCTGAATTTATCTCTGGAGACTGGGCACTGAGAGTTAATGGAAACAAGCGATAGATAGATAGATAGATAGATAGATAGATAGATAGATAGATAGATAGATAGATAGATAGACAGACAGATGGTAGGATTAGTGGGTGGGCATATGGACAGATTAAAAAAAGTCAAGTTAGGCAACAACTGGTCTCTTGTTGGTACATGTTTAATAAACTAGACTCTTTACTTTTTATTTAATTTATAATTTATTGGCCTAAAAAGAAGCCAGAAATAATAATGTGTCTAAATTTAGATGGTGAAGACATCTCTGACTTGGGGGTAACCATGTAGGGAATTGTGGTGTTCGTGACAGAAGTTCCATGACCTACTCTAGCATCCTAGATCTAGAAAGAGGAACTCTTGCCTGGCATAAGCATAGAAACATTACCCGATGGGGAAGGGATGTAGATGAAGGTGCCTAGAACGCACAGGGCCTTGACTTTGACCCCTGCACCACATAAAGCCAGGCGCATGCTTGTGAGCCCAGCACTTGGGGAGGTGGATTCAGGAAGATCAGAAGTTCAAGGTCATCTTCAGCTACATAGGGTTTGAGTCCAGCCTGGGCTGCTTGAGACAGTGCCTCAGGATATACAGATAATTGAATAAAAGAGTACGGAGATTTAAGTATAACAAATATGCTTAGAGTACACAGAACAGATTCCTCCGACGTCCCTGAAAAGGAAGAGCAGTGAGAGTTAAGAGGACAGACATCATCAGACAGACACCATACCTGCTGAGACTGTTTCGCTCAGCAACTTCCTCTCCAGTTCAAACTGGGTGGTTTGGGGCTCTTCCTCTTCAGGGTCGGAAATCTGCAATGGAAGATCTGTCGACAGTGAGCATCAGCTTCCTCAGGAACTACTCTCTAAGCACAACAGGAGGATACTGGTCCGTCCGACAGCCCAGAGACCAGGGGGAGGCCCTTTCTCAAAGATCAGATGGAAAGAACAACGAACCCAGCGGCGGCATTTTTAGCCTAAATGCTGTCACCCCGGGGACAGTGTCTAGCCCATTGGTTTGATGTGTGTGTATTTTGTCTTTTGATCACCATATGCAAGCTCTTCAGTGCACACGCCAGTGTATATCCAGAATGTAGCAGGCTGCCATCTCATTACAAGACTGCTCAGCAGAGACAAGACAGTAGACTGGGGAGGTGGCCCAGCTGACAAAGGGGCTTCCCGGCACGCAGGAGCACGGGGTTCAACCCCCAGCACTGCATAAAACAGGGTGATGGTTTGTGTTGTGATCCCAGTACTCTGTGGTGAAGGCGGGAGGATCAAAAGTCCAAAGCCATCCTCAGGTACACAGTCATTTGAGGCTAGCCTGGGCTACATAAGCTCCTGGGTCAAAACCTCTGAAGGCAGACAAACAACAGCAAAGCAGACAAAACCCCCAAGATCATTCAACGCCAGGACACTAAGGTCACATGGGGTCTTAGGTTCACTCTCTAGGACCAGACAGACACAACCAAAGAAAAGCGACATCAGGCTGAGTTTCTTATAGCAGATTCCACCTGAGAGTTAGACAGAGTGTGTGTGTGAGTGTGTGTGTGCTTGCATGTGTGTATGGTGTGTGCACGCTTGTGCATGTATGTCTGTGTGTGGGCAATGCGTATGCACATGTGTGCGCATGCATGCTCTTCAGTGTGCGTTCGGAATTTACTTTTACTCTCACACATGCTGGTTCAAGTTTTCTTTTTGAAGGACTGGGGATTTAACCCAGGGCCCACCGAGTGTATCTGTCTACTGAGCTGCATTTCCAGGCTGGGCCAGTGCCTTAATGAGACACTTTGTAACTTGAACTTTCAATTCAAAGACCCATGTCCATCTGTCTGCTTGTTGTTCTTCAGGGTAATAAAATATATTAGAAACTACTGTTTTAAATGTACTACTTTGGATAATTTCTCACAATTATGCCATATTCAAATTAGGACTTTCTAAATATGTTGTGCTATAAACAATTTGGAATGTTTATAATATTTTAAAAATATTAAATATTTTAAAAAAATATTTACAATATTTTAAAGTTTTTCAAATCAATTAAGAGATGGTATTAAGAGCCCTCTAGTGGCCAACTTCTTAACACGCTCACGAGAAAGAAACCACACTGTCATTTAATGTAAGAGAATTAATTTTCAATTTACATTAATCTTCACCCTCAACATGACTAGATCCCACCCTGAATATAGACTTGTGATTCTGTGAGATGACATCACAACCTAAGCAGAAAGAGAAGAAAAGAGAGCTGAACACTGTCATTCACCTCTCAGAAGCCCTGAGTACAGCTACCCTGTGCTCCTGCTGCACCCATGATGCACTGTATCCCGTCATGCCATGAGCCAGACCAATCCCTATCTACTATTTTGTCAGGGCAGTGAAAAATGTAAGTAACTCAGGAAATGCAGTACTGAGGAGCAGTGCTGTCACCGAGAGCAACCTGGCCTTGTGTTCATAGCTTTGGACTGGTTGGGAGGAGTGTGGGATAGCCTGGAACCGTAGGCCACAGGAGCTCTAGAATTCTGGAAGCAGAGCCCAGTGGTCGTTCTGGTGGGAGTTCAGGAGAAGAAAATGCTGAGAAATCAGTAGAGAGTGTATGGCTTTTCAGACAGGGAGGAGGAGGAGTCCTGAGAACTAGGCTAGAAGCTGATCCTGCCACATCCTGGGAGAGGATCTGGCTTCGGTCTGCCCGTTTCATAAAAATCTGAATGAGGCTGGATCCAAAAATACTGAACTCCACTGTCCCAGAGAAGACATGTTAAGACAGAAACAGCCAGGGTGGTTGTGGTCACTGCTCACAGTGCTTACATTCACACTGAGGGAGTAGAGGGCTATAAAAAATGTCCAGTTTGTCGGGAAAGATGCAGATGAGGAGGGTGGCAAGGTAGCATCTCTGTGCTAACGATCTCAGAGCCATTGATGGAAAACTGGGACAAGGGGGAGCACACGAGAGAGCAAGACCCAAGGGAGGTGTTAAATGATGACAGAAAGCAGACAGGTCTAGCCTTATCCTCTACAGCCGGCTGTAAGACCAAGTGTTCAGGATTTCTAAGCTTGGTCCTTCCGAGATCAGAGAATAAGTCAGACACTCTGGGACAGGTGTGAGACCAAACACACACACACACACACACACACACACACACACACACACACACACACACACACACACACACACGCACACAGGTCCTGCCGGTGTTGTTATGAATTCCTAGGCTTAAGCTTTTAATGTAAGATATTTCCGGGGGCTGGGGATGGCTCGGTGCAGGCAAGGGCACTTGCTGTTTTTCCAGAGGACCTGAGTTGTTTCCTGAAGGAAGCAGCCCAAACACAGCTGTGCCTTCAGCTCCAGGGCACCACCCACTAACCAGGACTAAACATCATTAATGAGAACTGTTCCCTAAATGACCTCAATTGACAAACTGCAGCTCCATGAGGCCACCCTGACTGATCCCTAAGACGGGATGCTTCGGTTTTGCAAATTCAACCCATGGTTCAATTTATATAGTTTCTAACTGTTGTTTTTGCAGCTTTTACGTTAATGTAATTCTCATGTGAGATACTGGTAGATTCCCACCAAATATTAACTAGAATCAAAGCCACTAGATGCGGAGTGGACAATCGTCCAACACCGACAGCCGAGAAAGCTGCAGTCTCTTGTCACTCTTGTGATGACGCTTCACTTGCTCTGTCCTGACTTCCAGACTGCGACTCCTGCATACTGTGCATAAATCTCATTTCTTTTTATTTTATTTTAAATTCTTATTTACATTGAGATGATGCTGGGGCTATTTGCCATGTCCTCCTCCCAACTCACATACCGCTTCCTGTCTTACTATTAAAGCCAACCAGGTGGCCATGCCTGACCTTCAGGGGACTGGGATGTCAGGTGGCCATGCGTGACCTTCAGGGGACTGGGATGTCAGGTGGCCATGCCTGACCTTCAGGGGACTGGGATGTCAGGTGGCCATGCCTGACCTTCAGGGACTGGGATGTCAGGTGGCCATGCCTGACCTGCAGGGGACTGGGATGTCAGGTGGCCATGCCTGACCTTCAGGGGACTGGGATGTCAGGTGGCCATGCCTGACCTTCAGGGGACTGGGATGTCAGGTGGCCATGCCTGACCTTCAGGGGACTGGGATGTCAGGTGGCCATGCCTGACCTTCAGGGGACTGGGATGTCAGGTGGCCATGTCTGACCTTCAGGGGACTGGGATGCTATCTTTCCTCTCCCCGAGAATCAAAACAGTGACCAGGAGGTGCCCATTTCTGAGAGATCTACCATACCCAGAGCTGAAATGAAACTGAACAAAAAAATCTTATTTCCTGAAGGAAATTTTTATGTTTGTTTTTCAGACAGAGGCTTACAATGTAGACTAGGTTGGCCTTGATCTCACAAAGATCGGCCTGCTTTTTTCTCCTGAGAACTGGTAGATTTTTTAAGAAGAAAAATGGCCAGTTGTTTCTAGCTCTGCAGCAGCCTTGTCCACTTTTCCACCCTGCAGGCCTTTAAACTTCCCTGTTACCATCACACACAATAATACACACACTCACACACACACACCCACACTCACACACACAGACTCACACACACATACACAACACACACATACACTCACTCACTCACACACACACACACTCTCACTCACACACACACTCACACAGACACATACACTCATACATACACACACATATACCATACACACACACATACACATATACCATACACACACATACACACAGATACTCACACATACATACACACACACACTCACACACTCACACACACACAGACTCACACATACACACACCCACACATATATATACACATATACACACACTCACACATACACACACCCACACTCACACACACAGACTCACACACACATACACAACACACACATACACACAACACACACATACACACAGAGGACTCACACACACACACACACACTTACACACTCACTCACACTCACACACACACAGTTTCCTGTATGGGCAGTCACCACACACCCATTTTCTCTATTGCTTTAGATTCTTAGATTCTTTAATTTTTTTGATACAACTGTTGTATTTCAAACAGGATTTCTCTATGTGCTTTTAGAATATCAAATGATTCCTTTTTTTAAACTTACATGTATTTGTATATGGATGGTAATGGGTGCATGTTTGTGTGTGTGCACATGCATTGTGCCATGGCCCATATGTGGAGGTCAGAGGACAGCTTTCAGGAGTCAGTTCCCTCCTTCCACCACGAATGCCCTGGGGACAAATGTAGGTCTGCAGACACCTTTGTCCACTGAGTCATTCAGGGCCCAATTCACATTTTTATTTCAAATTCACACAGTCTATTCCTTAGCTCTCTACAGACTTGTATTATTCTGCCCTTTGTGCTCATGCTGAGGTTTTGGGGTTCCAAGCCAGCGAGAGACACATAGTGAGACCAAGTCTTAGAAAGCCAGTGCTGGAGGAATAACGAAAAAATATGAATCCCTCCGGTTTGCGCAAGCATTTGCTGCAAGTTTGCATTCCAGGGCAAGCTGCCTAGAAGGTGCGGACGGGCATGCCAAGCAGCTGCACCCTGGTCTCAGGGCTTTGCAGCAACCAATGGACCACAAGACGGCAGAGCCTGAGGCTGAAGCCACTGCTCCCACAAGGAGAACAGAGGGGAGAGAGACACAGAGAACCAGGGCACAGGCGAGGAGGGGCTTCTAAGTAGCATCTCTTTGCTCCAGGAAAATCCTGAGAATGGCTCCAGGGCCTGCCAATGCTTACTGCACAGAGCAAAGTAGGAACTTTCCAGAATATGTCAACCTGGGCAAAGTTAGTCAGGCTGGCTACCCCGGCCCGTGAAGGGCTGAAGTAGGAGGACTGCTGTAGGTTTGAGACCTAGCCTGGCGTGTGGACGGACAGGTGGACTGATGGATGGACAGACAGACGGACGGAGTATCCTACCTTCTGTGTGACGGTGTCCACC
Source organism: Rattus rattus (assembly GCF_011064425.1). Taxonomy (NCBI): domain Eukaryota; kingdom Metazoa; phylum Chordata; class Mammalia; order Rodentia; family Muridae; genus Rattus; species Rattus rattus. Next base: position 2,953,607 of record NC_046159.1, read on the forward strand.
GTGAGGTCGAATTTGACCTCCTCCTCGGGGATGCTGCTGACCTCTCTTTCCTCCTCAGCCTTGAGCTGCTCAGCCTCGTCAGCAGCTTCTTCAGTAGAGACGTTTTCTTCGGGGACAGCCTTTTCTGTTCTTTCCTCTTCCTTGAAATCCTCTGCTACTATGGACCCGTGTTTTTCCTCAGTGGCAACAGTGGAGAACAAGGGTGTGATGTGGTCATAGTGCGTGTGCAGAAGCCGCAGGGCGACATTGCTTGTGGCTAGTATCCTGGGGATTTCAAATCCGACTTGTGTCTGTGAGAATCTCACAGTTCGGTACCTGCCAGAAATCAGTTGATGAGAGCCAAGAGGTGAGGGCGCGGGAACGGGTTGGGCCTCACACTGCACCCGAGGGCACCCAGTGTTCCTGAGGACACTCTTGGGTTCCGCCCTACACTTCTGTCTCTCCTGAGGAGCCTCTCGGTGCTGTGCTCCGCCCGGCAAGGCTGGTTGCAGCTTCAACTGCTGCTTACTTTACCAGGGTTTTCAGTAGGAGCTTTGGTTTTCCCTGACAAAATACAGGCAGAGGAGGCCTCTCTGAATAAACTCTAAGAGGTCCAAATGGCCCTTCCATATGTGTGAACATAGTTCATATCAGAAGAATCTACGTCACTAAAACTACTGATTTATCCCTGATGACTCTCAAATACAGTCTACACAGCCTTCTCTCAGTGCCTGCCCAGTTTGATAGACCTTCTAGGAGCAGCCAGCCTGCCACGGAGTTAACCCTTGTAACCCTCTCCTGTCTTTATTAGAGTAAGGCCACGCCTGCCTGTCCCCACTGTGGGAGAGCATGCCGGCTTCCTCTCTTCTACAGATGAATTTCCTTCATGATCCTGGGTGTGATCAGAAAAGAGGCTGACACGCTGTCTTGAAGTCAATAGAAACCACACTTTGTAGAAAAACAAGTTGGTAAATATTACATTCCCTCCTTTTATGAGACTAAAAATGAAGCTCAGAGCTAGGTCTGATGTCACAGACCTGGAACCCCAGCCCTGGGGAGGCAAAAGCAGGGCACCTAGCAGTTCGCGGTCGGCTTCGGCACGGGTGAGAGTGGACAGAGGCCTCCTAGCTCTTTTTGTAAGGTTTGTTTTTTATGCACAGTGTTGTTGTTGTTGTTGTTTTGGTTTGGTTTTTTTTTACATGTGCACCACTTGTGTGAGCAGCAAGGAAGACACGGCATCCCATGGCGCACCCTGCTCTAGACACCAGGATACGGTGCCTCCTCCAGGGACTGGTGCTTGAACCTCAAGCCACCCTACTAAATGCCCCCGGCCTTGGCGTCTACGGAGAAGTGGTGAGGAGATGGGGTACCTTGGATTCTTTTTCAGGTTTGCCCACACGTACAGGGTAACATTCTCGTCTTTGATGATTTTCTCCATATTCCCGGTGTCCAGATCGGCTAAGGTACTAGCTTGCTGTAAGAGAAAACACAGAAGAGCCTCACGAGGTCTCACAGTTTAGGAAAGGCGCACAAAACTGGATTCCTTGTATTATTAAAAGAATAATCCGGGTAAACGGCAGAGGAGATGGGTCACTGGTTAAAGTGACTGTCAGTGTCTGGTGGCTTCCCGTCATGTCAGCCTACCGAGGCAGGGACAGGAGTTCCTGGAGGAAGCTGGCTGACTCGAACAGCCCTACTGTGAGGTGCTCTGCATAGTCCTATTGCTACCAAGTGCTCTACGGAGAGGCTTCCCCAGGCCCCCGGCTCCCCTGATGCAGTAAGGGCTGACTTGTACTCTACCTCAGCTGGAACACAATGTATAAAACAAGATTAAAAATACTGTGCTTCCTCTTAGCAAAGCCTCAGTCACTGACACACCCACACCTCCTCACCTGATTTCTCTCCTAGAGTGCACAGAGCAGATGCGAGAAGGTGGCGGCATGTCTGTTACAGCAAGAGTGAGCCCAGCACTCTGCCGAGCTGCTTAGACTTAGACTACATTGCAGTGAGGCCACCCAAGCCCGGTCCTCAGCTAAAAGAACCCAGAGTGGCTGAACACGATGTATGCCTGTAGGCTGAGTTCTGAGGATTCTTCACACACGCAACAGGATGTATGTTAAAACACATTCGTGGGAGAATTAGACTGAGGGCTGTATTAGGACTCTGACCTTAGGAGTTTTATGGTGCATATGGGCCGAGAAGTTATTTGGATCTTCTCACTTCTGGGGAGATTTTGGGGGATAAAATGTAACACAGGGGTTGGGGATTTAGCTCAGTGGTAGAGCGCTTGCCTAGGAAGTGCAAGGCCCTGGGTTCGGTCCCCAGCTCCGAAAAAAAAAAAAAAAAAAAAAAATGTAACACACAAACTTCTGAATGGTACGAGGAAAGATGAAACATTTAAAAATTTGATTTTCATCTATAAATTACAGCAAAATTATAGGTCCCATATGGGGACTTACCATCTTTTAAGTCTCATGTTTAAATATAATACTTTCAAAATTAAACTGGAGAACTAGGATGTCAGTCACCATAATCTATACCAGCTGCTTCACCTAGAGTAGCTATCTCATGTTAGTTTGTAAAGGTTCCATAATGAATTCAGTGAACCTTGGTGAATGTGAGGAAAATGAGCTTTTGGCTGGTAACGCTGGTCTCTTTCGAAAATAAATACAAACAGTTGTTAAGTCACATAAGTGTGGGTCCTTTGATCTGCCCTGAATATGGTAGGGTTCTTAGAGACCTTAGTGGGCCACGACACACAGTACGACTGCTAAAGGCAGCCGGTTAGGGTTAGTGCTGAGAGAGATATACCGCCCGTACTCGAAGCAGCAGCTCTGTGGCCACGTTCACCTTCAGACTGAGGAGCTCCTGCAGGCGCAGAATTGACCCTTGGTACTGCAGGACAGTACTCTTGTCCAGGTCACACGACGGAGTTTCCAGTAAAATTAACTTCAGCTTTTCAATCAGCTGGAAAGTAAAGAATGTCACATCACTCACCTGGAGAGAGTCAGAGGGGCATGGAAGGGGATGGCCTGAGAGAAGGAAAACATCTATCCCAAGGAGCGCCCTTGTCTGTGTCCAACCCCACAGGCAGGAAGGTCTCAGTGGTCAGCTTAGAGCGGATCCAGCCTTAACCAGCTGAGACCAGCTGATGCCATGTTAGCTGATCCTCTGTTATTGTTGAACAAGACTGCATTTTCCTCCATGCTGGGGCAGAAGAAACTGATCTGACTGAGTGTGTTCGAGTGTGTGCTGCTGTGGTGACTCTCACTGTGCACCTCAGCCCTGAGGGTGATCCCTCCTGCCTCCATCCTGATAGTTCCTTCAGACCCTTTCAATGTGAGGCTCAGAGAGCCTTCTGGGTGGTGAACACTTCAAGCCGCTGACATGCAGAACGCCCAGAGAACTCGGGAGACCATATCGACCGTCCCCACATGCTGTACCCTGTGCATTTCCTCCTGGGTGTTCATACCAAGCATAAGTACCAGCTTCCTCTGTTTGGTGAGCCAATAGGACAGAGTATCTCATCCACAATCAGACTTTGGGGAACCCTATTTAGAATTGGTTGCTCAGAGGTGCAGGTAACCCAGAGATACTTGGAAGGTATGCAGAGACAAGTGGAATCAAACCCTTAACACACAGGGGACTATGCTAACTCTAGGTAGGTGATGTCAGCATTAAACTGTAGGTACCTGGTTGATGTCCAGAGGTGGAAAATTAGTGTGTGTGGCGGGGAGAGCTTATATATTTGGTGTGTGTGTGAGAGAGGGGATTTCCATACATATAAGAGTGTTTGGGGGTTCCAACACATTAGGGGTAGGTGTGTGTGTTCCATATTGTTATTTCTTTTTCATACACACTAGATGCATGTGTGAGTGTCATTAATGTTCTAAGTCTATATCCTTTCTTTGAAGTTGCTGGACTTTGCGAATTAAGAGGATCCCTATCTTTTAGTTCTAGGTGACTATCAACACAGCTGCTGTAAACTGCTTCCCCTCACTCCTACTCTGTACAGGTTCAGATGTCCCCTGCCACATCCCGGCTGACCCTCGAGGTCACCTCACCCACGTCCCGGCTGACTCTCACGACCACGGGTGGCTGCTCTTCCCTCTCTCCATCCCTCATGTTGCTGTGTGCTCATGTGTCGATTCAGCACGACTTCCAGTGTGTTTGTGATTAAGAAACCTCAGTGGATATATACACTAAAGACGATGCAAACATATTCCTGGTCCTCTGCAGAGTGTGTCTGGTGCTATTGTCTGTAGTTTGAGGTTCCAGCCACTCTAGTGCATTTTGTTCTCGCTGCGGCTTTGCTCTGTGTGTACGTCTAAAGGGGCGTGAGCCTAGCAGTCACAGACAGACTGTAGAGTATCCATCCACAATTCCAATGGCTTCCAGAGTTTTCCCATGGCCTAAAGTATTTCACCTATTTTTTCAATGAGATACTAAAGTTACTTTTTCCCCTCAGTATGTTTCCTTAGATGAGTCTATCCATCTTATTTGTAGATACAGAAGTTGGGGTGTTGTGGCCCTTTTAACCTTCAGTAAGAAGGTAAAGCTGGGCAAGGCACAGCATCAGGCATGAAACTGTCACAGGGAAACTAAAAAGGTAATGAGGAGGAAGAGGAAGAGGAGGAAGAGGGGGAGGGAAGAACAGAGCCAAGAAGTTCCAAGCCTGAGAGGATCCCAACATTCCCTTAAGAACTCACTGTAACGAAGCCATTTCCCAATTCCTAAGAACCCCAGCACTCACCAGACAGCAACACTGAGCCTTCAGGGACCACTTAAAACCCACGCCATAGCAACAGAGGTGAGCTGGGAAGACAGGTCTCCACTGTACCTCCGAGCCAGCTACACACACACAGTCTCATCTGCCTCCATGAGATGGAGTAGGAAACGCTGTGTCCGAGCTCTGCTCTGTACGGTGGGTTGAGGCGGTGTGGGAACCACTCAGAACCCTGTGTGTGGAGCGAGGCATGGGAGCACAGGCAGGGCCCAGAACCGCCCTGGGTGTTAGCCAGTGGTCAGGCGGCAGTACTTACGGACAGAACCAGTTTACTTTTCTCCATCACTTGCTCAAAGGTCTCGTTCTTCTCTTCCTCCCACAAGCTAATGAACGTGTTCATTTCCTGGGCAATCCGAGGATCGGGGCTCCCATCACACTCGGTGTAGTGCTTCCACTGGGGATACAGATGCGAGGGGATCACACTCATGAAAACACCGAGAGGGAGGTAGCGTTTAAAAGTTGTGGTTTTTACTGAGGGAAGGGAACATGCATACACCACCGTGTGCATCTGCGGATCAGAGGACAGCCTGCACAGCAGCCAGTTCACTCCTTCCACCATGTAGGTCCTGGGGATTGAACTCAGGTCATCAGGCTTGGCGGCAAGCACCTTTATCCACTGAGCCATCTTGCCAGCCCCTACATTTTGTTTTGTTTTGTTTGAAATCTGACATCTCAACCTTATATACCACAATTCACACAATGACATAAACTATATGACCAAAGAAATCAACTCAAATAACTGGTCTCCCCACCTCCCTCCACAGGTGCTTCCTCCTTTTTTGAAATCCAGTCTAATTATGCAGTCCTGGCTGTCCTGGAGCCCCTCGTGTAGACCAGGCTGGCCTTGAACTCACAGAGACTGCCCCTAAATGCCGTGATTAAAGGCATGCACCACTTTTCCAACTCACTAGTGTCCGTTTCATCTAAACAATTTCTAATCTCCACTGATACCTGGGGCACAAATTCTGTTTGCTTTTGTGCGTTTGTTTTGAGGTTGTGCGAGCCGTTTGCTTTCTGTCTTTCACAGCACTCACAAGATGGAGGCTGTGCTTTCTCCTTTTCTGGTTCTCTCTGACTGAGAGCTGACATTGGTGTTTCCAGAGTCCTCTCACCATATTGTCCATGTAGACTTTGCACGTCATCACGCTGTGCTTAAACTCTAGCATCATGGCCTGTTTAATGCTGAGTTTCCAACTGGTCTTCTCACAGTTACGTTGTCTCCAAAGTTATGGTTTCTGATTAAACTAGATGGCCTGACACACTCTTATATATTATTTACTAGTGTGTGTGTGTATGTGTGTGTACATATGTGTATACATGTGTGTACATGTGTGTATACATGTGTGTACATGTGTGTATGTACGTGTGTACGTGCATGTGTGTGTACATGTGTGTATATGTATGTGTGGTGTGTGTATGTGTGTACATGTGTACACATGCGTGTGTGTACATGTGTGTGTGCATGTGTGTACGTGCATGTGTGTACATGTGTGTATATGTATGTGGTGTGGGTGTATATGTGTGTGTCTGTGTGTTTGTGTGTGTACTGTGTCTATGTTCACATACAGTGGCCAAAAGAGAACATTAGAATCATCATCACTCTCCGCCTTTCTTTTGAGGCAGGGTCCCTCTCTGAACCTATCGCTCACACTGTCTAGGACAGGCTGGAAACCTGTCAACCCAAATGATCCCCTACACCCCATCTCCTCTCTAAGCTGGGATTGATTACATGCATCTGCAGAGGATGCTGGCCTTGCAGAATCCAAGCTTTGGTACTTATGGTTACAATGCAAATGCCTCTAAACGCTGAACCATCCTCCAGGCCCTACACCTACATATTTTAATTCAGGGTCATTTCCTCGGAATCCACGCTTCAGAGAGACTGTGGATTTGCTTCCAAAATCTACCAGAAGTGAGGCACATGGAAGCTTGGTCTCCCAGCATGTGTCAAAGTTGTACTTTTTACACTGTAATCCAGTAAGTGTATAATACTTATCTGTAGACATTTGTACACACACACACACACACACACACACACACGCACCAAAATAAACCTTAAAGCGGTATCTTTGCAGCAGCAATGCCTCTGTCTGCTGCATGTGGTACTGCATGGGAGCATTTCACCCACTGTCAGGCCAGCTAGAATCTGTCCTCTTCAACCTCAACAGCGGCGTTGGTAAGGCAGTCCAACTGTCTATCCTTCATCTTTATCGGAAGAGTGAGGGTGACGGGCCAGGGCCACTGTATTTAACACCTTCAACTGTTTCACTATAAAGACATCAGTGCGTGCATCCCTCTGCCAGTGGGCATCTCTCGGGAGTGCTCAGCAAGGAGTCACTTCAGAATAACACTCTCGTTGCTGTCACGGCCTCAGTCTTCCTGCAAGGAAAGCTCATGAGAGAGGCACTCAAGGAGAGTCTCACCCTATCTCATCCTCCTTTCCCCTTTGTAAGGACAGGGTGGTCACCAGGCCATAGGGACAAGTCACCTACAGCACTGACCTCTCACCTCATCACACATCACACTCTGGACGGGATCGCTAAAGGTACGATGGAGAGTTTTACCTTACTCTTACGATTACACAGTTTATTCACTAGCTTAGGCCTGCCACTGAGGGAGTGGAGGAGAGACACCAAACACTGGTGTATTTACAGAAAGCAACTCTGCTGTACAAAACTGCGAATGAACTAAGAAAAGACTGGAGTCAAGCATGGAGGAGGGCTAGGACTTGGGAGGCTGAGGCAGGGGCATCTCAGACTGGAACAGAGACAGACAGACCACACAGACACACAGACACACACACACATACACATACACATACACATACACATACACAAAGGGGGGGTGAATGAGTTTCACCATACCTATCTTGCTACAAACCATCTCTCCCCATCTCTCCCCATCCATCCATCCATCCATCCATCCATCCATTTTGCACTTAACTGACCTCTCTGATTGCTGCTCTAAGTGTCAGCTCCTATGCCTGTGTATTCAGTTTCATCTTATTCCTGTCATCTACCAGGGAAGAGTCAGCACAAGGTCTGGCTAAGGGCAAATGCTAGCTGAGGCTTGTTAGCGTGCAGACCTGGGGCTTTTTGTCTTTCCCCGAATAAACCTCCAATGTCTTACTTCTTCATTGAGCAGAGGGAAAAGCACTCAAAATAACAAAGCAAGCACTTTCCCAACATAGCTGTTCTTTTAACCGAGCAAGGTGCTGATTACAGGGCCATGGGCGCTTATCTATGCAAAGAGCACATCAAACCACAATTCACCAAATTGGACGGTCTCAGAACCACAGTGAGTAGTGAGAACCAAAGCCAGAGATGTTACTGGACACCACTTACCAGACTGTGGGAGAGGCATGGAGAACAACTTCACTAGCTGCAGTCAGCCAGCCAGCCAATGGGCCTCAGCCTGCACCATCTAACCAGCCACAGGAACCAACCAGAGCTGCTCCTGGCTCCCCACAAGTTTCATTTTCAATGCACATGAATTCTTTAAAGACAAGAACTTCATGAGGAAGCCTCTGCCAGCTTCAAACTTTGCTTCTGTGGCTTCCTTACCTCCTGGTACTCACAGTAACCAAGAGCCTCTGGTTACTCTGGGATAGGCCTTGTTTTAGGGGTGGTGGGAGGCCATGTCAGCAATAAGGGCTGATCTACTTCCTTGTCATGTAGCTCTTTAGTTTCTTCCAGAACAGTTCTGCAGGCTCGGTGTGGTGAAAGGCCTGGCCTTCTGCCTATCCTGGCTTTGGACTTGGCTTCCTCTTCAGGCTCAGTCATTCTACCTGTGCCTGGATGTGGGACTGTGCTGTCACTTGGGTGCTTGGAGGGGATCGGGCCATTCGCCAGGATGACTTCAGTGTTTTTATGTCTCAGGGAGTAGGGAGTCTGAGGGGGAGGGGGCTAGGCCATGGGGCAGAGACATGAACAGAATCCAGACCACTGAAGTGTCTCACCTTCCAGAGACTCGGGTGACAGCACTCCTAGACAATGAGACTAGTAACATCCAACATCACTACAGAGGGACCAACACACAGATGTGATCATGATCATGCTTGGAGAATTGCCAGAATGTAGCTCAGACATGACGTAAGCCCCTCTTGTAAAGGTTGCTCAGACATGACGGAAGGCCCCTCCTGCTGAGAAAACGGTGCTGAGAGATGTGTCTGATCCAGGTTTCCATACTCCTTCCAAGTCTGTATGCACCAAGAGGAATATACAGAAGTGCAAGCCAATGGATCAGACAGACTTCCGAGTGAACAGGGAGGAGTGTGGACACTCCAAGTGTCCCTCTACTGACAGCAGCTCTCTACATGCATCAGTTTCCCCTGAACACAGTCATATATGTGCCAGATGAGGGATGTTTAGAAGATTTAAGAATGTATGTATTCCTGTGTGTGCAGTGCCTGCAGAGCCCAGAAGAGGGCATACATACACACACACACACACACACACACACACACACACACACACACACACACACACACACCGGATAACTGGTGGTAACTAGTGACTTGTGGTCACTATGGATAACTGGTGGTAACTAGTGACTTGTGGTCACTATGGATAACTGGTGGTAACTAGTGACTTGTGGTTGTTATGGATAACTGGTGGTAACTAGTCACTTGTGGTCGTTATGGATGCTGGGAAGCACCCAGGGTCTCTACGAGAATAGTGCGCGCTTTTAACCACTAAGCCATCTCACCAGCCTGGAGCTTTTCCCTAATAAAGTTTCCCAAGATAAAAATCAGTATCTGTTCCCTCGAGACCCCACAGTGAGCTGCAGAGGAGAGAAAGCCTCACCTGAGCCTGTACTCGCATTTCCCGCTTCTGTTTCTCTGCTTCAGGAAAACAACACTCCAGCAGAGCAAGCTCTTCCAACTCCTCGCTTCTCCTTTCTAGGTCCTGCCACAGAAGGAGGCAGCTGATGGCTCTTGCATGGCTTTCAGGGGAGCATTTAAGGGTCATGTGGCTGAATATACAGTTCCCAAAGAAAGAGTTGTTACTTTGAATAAAACTGCCAATGATGCCTGAAACAGTAGCTTCAAAGTAGCTTACAGGTCCCACTATGGGAGATACTATTTGCCCCGGGTGTGAGATGATACAATTCTGCATGTTTTGGTCTGAATTAGAGCAGTGATCCCACACTACACTAACTGGGGGAGAGGGGTGGGACCATGAGGGGAGGTGGTGGCTGCAGGCCAGAATGTCCTGATGACGAGAAGGCAGGAATTGACAAGCTAGCTCTAACCCTAAGTGTCACATGTTTTCCCTTTATGCGATAAAATGGAAGAGGCATTAAGTACCCCTATACACACCAAAGGCAACAGTGTCCCAAGAAAGAATCTGTATAACTGAGTGTTTGGAAAGATGTGCTCTCCAGAGCGTTTCAGCTGAACACAGGTCAAGGGTGAACATCACAACGTTTGGAATAACAAGGTTCAGCATTCAAGCAAAATATTAGAAAAAAACATCTAATGGACAGCAAATCTTTTAAAAACTTCTGGTTTGGTTAGTAATGAAATAAACATAGGAGATGCTGTTTTCCTTTTTCTCCCCGAGACAGGTTTTCTCTGTGTACCAGCAGCTCTGGCTGTCCTGGAACTTGCTTTGTCGACCAGGTTGCCCTGCAGCTCAGAGATCTGCCTGGCTCTGCCTCCCAAGTGCTTGAACATGTGCACCCCCGTGCTTGGCAACGATACTGTTTTTCTTTGAGGTGGGGTCTCGATATGTAGGCTTGGCTGGCCTTGAACTTCTATGAAAACAAGTCTACCACTGCTTCACGAGTGCTAGAATTAAAGGCATCCGCCACCCTGCCTAACACATCTGTGGTGTTTGATAGCAGAGAATGAGAAACTTCAGTATTTGGAGGTAAACAGGTCACTGGCCTGGGGTTTTCTAAGAACACAGTCTGCCGCAGAGCAATGCTTGGTTTGTGGAGGGTGTGCACCGCTCACAAGGGCCTGTGCTCCCTGGTGCAGCTTCACATCCCACAGCAAAGAGCTCACTCCTTAAGCTTGGGGAGGCTACTCAGGAGGCTGAAGCAGGGGGATCACTCCAGATTGGCGTTTGATTCTGGCTTCAGCAGCACAGCACAGTTCTGTAGAGAAAAGGAAGCAGCAGCAGCAGCGGCCATTTGTTTAGTTTTGGTGCAGTATTCAAGGGCACCACAATGATCTGAAAGCTAAGCAGATGCTTTCCCACTGTGTCGTACAAGCACATGTGAAAGCCTGTGCGTGTGCGTGTGTGCATGTGTATATACACACGAATGTATGTATGTGTGTGTACATGCAAACACAGGCCCGTGTGTCTGCACACAGGCAGTAGTTAACAGTAGGTGTTCTTCCTTGGTCCCTCTCCTTTATGTTCTGAGGCAGGACCTCTCTCTAAAATGAAAGCCTGTCAGTTTGACTAGGCAGGCTGGCCATGCACTTCAGGAATCCACTTGCCTCAGCCCCTCAGTGCTGGAGCCATAAGCAGCCAGGTCACCTGGATTTTCATGGGGAGCTTATAGCCCATGCTTTCAAGGTGGACATTTTCCCACGGGAGCCATCTCCCAGCCCTGTGTCACTGTCCCCCCATTTCAGTAATCTACCTGTACAGGATGAGCTTTCTCTCATATGCTTCTGCTGAAACACACGACAAAATGCTGGCCTTAACCTAGGAACACTGGTGTCCTCGGTTAAGCTGGATGTAAAGAGATTTTAAAGACATGGCCAACGGCCAGGTAGGGTGGCCTGTGCTTTTAATCCCGCACTCGAGAGGCACAGGCAGACATATCTCTGAGTCTGAGGCCAGCCTGGTCTACACAGAGTTGCATAACAGCCAGCACTGCATAGACCCTGTTTTAAGAAAGGAAAATGGCAGGGGGGTGGCAGCACATGCCTTTAATTCTCGCACTCAGGAGGCAGAGACAGGCAGATCTGTGAGTTTGGAGCCAGCCTGGTCTACAGAAAGAGTTCCAGGACAAGCAGAGCTACACTGAGAAACCCTGTGTGAAAAAGTAAGTCAAACGAGCGAGCAAACCAATGATGTTCACTTCTCTACCTGAAAACACGTGTGAGGGGATGCCCCCACATGCAGTGAATGCAGGGCTGGGCACACTGCAGCCCCAGGTGCAGGAGTGGGTAGCAGCCCAGCTGACACTCATACTTATTTACTTTCTTTTCCAGCAGATTCCACTTTTCTCTCTCAATCCGTTGTTTTTCTAGCCTTTCCTGTTCTTCCTTTTCATATTTCAGTCGAGCCTCCTCTGAAGAACCAAAGAGAAATCAGGAGTCAACTGCAGGGAATCAGTCACAGCGTTTTACATTCTCGGAGTTCCTCTGAGTATTTCTAACACAGAGCCGAACCTTTTATGGAGGTCACAGCCTCGACTGTGTGGCAGAGAAGAGAAAATGTTCACTTTCCAGCCCAGGAACCCAGAGTGAAGTACATTGCATCCTTGTATGAAAGCATCCCTTTGAGAGCAGTGCTCTGAACACTAAATATTCATCAGCGTAAAAGTGAACATGACTCAGTCTCTGATCCACATGGCAACTCCACTCGCAGGGAATCCGATGCCCTCTTCTTGCCTCCAAGAGGACCTGACACACGTGTGTGCAGACATAGGTACAAGCAAACACGCAATCACATAAAATGAAAGCAAACCTAAAGAATTGCATGGAGAGTAGGCTGGTGCAATGGCTCACCCAATAAAGGTTCTTGCAGTCAAGTCAACCTGAGTTCAATCCCTGACACCCACACTGTGGAAGGAAAGAACAGCAAGTCCTGCAAACCTTAAGCTTCTCCTGCTCTCACTATTTAAAATAAAACATGAAATATCGACTCCAGAGAGCTGCTCAGCAGTTAGGAGCATTAGCTGCTCCTGCAGAGGCCCTGGGCTCAATTCCCAGGACTTGCATGGCAGCTCACAGTCATCTGTATGGGCTCCAGGGGGCCCAGTGCTCTCTTCTGACCTCATGGGCACTGTATGTGTGGTGGACAGACACAGATGCAGGATGTGAACATTAAACATAGGAGTTTATAAATCCTATGCCCAGGATTTAGATCCTGGGATTTTCTCATTTCCAGTATTTAAAACGACCAACAAAGGCCATGGGGATGGCTCAGAAGGCAAAGGCAGGACCCTGAGCCATCTAATGAACCACATTTGCCTCCCAGATTCCACCTGTGAGGGAAAGGACTCCCAGGCGTTGTCTTCTGACTTCTACATGCATGGCAAAGTATGAGTGTCCCTCAGTAAATAAACAAACCCATAAAGGTCAGTTAGCAAACAACACAATGTGCTTTATTACTCACAAAGGGCAAATATACGGTAAAAGAGATGGAGTCCTTAGCAACCCTGACATCAATCTGCAGACAGAGTCTAACAGCTGTAACTCCACGCATGCGGTCTTTAAAAACACCAATAATTTAATTTTCCAATACTTATGATGACTGGTCAATATTAATGAATGGGATTTCCAGTTTAACGAGCAAAGAGATAGTGTTAGACATTGAGAAACTGGGCTCGCACTGTTTCTAAAAGCAGGCACTGTTCTTGCAGAGGACCCACCTAAATTTAGTTCTTAGCACCCACATCATGAAGCTCACAACTTCCTGTACCCAGATTCAGAGGGATCTAACACCTCTGGCCCGGGGGCACCTCAATTCACTTGTGCATACCCATGTTCAGACACACATACACATAGCATGAGTCTTTAAAAAAAAAAAAACCCTCAGGGTTAAAAAAACAAGTCAGGCTGTTGTATGTAGCTTCTGCTAGTGTGTACTTCTCACTGCTAATAAGTTTTAGGTTCAGGATTCTTACCACACAGTCTGAACCAATGTGCCCATTTTTTATCAGTAGATTATAAACACTTTAAGGCAAGCCAGACAAAACGAGCAGCAAAAACATGGGCTGATCACCTGAATTTGAATTTCTGAGAAGCAATGTTTTTTTGGTTGTTTTTTTTTTTGTTTTGTTTTTTGTTAATTTAAACAGGGCCCAAATATTGTATGGGGCAAAACATCAAAAGATCAGCTGTTTGTCAGAAGTGGAATGGACTAGTTCTGATCTGTCTGGCAGCATGCTCAGATGTCTGTGTGCACTGGTAGTCTATGCTCTGAGCAGTGGGAATCCTTGATAAAACTAAAGCCTGTGGAGAACGCCCAGTGGCTGTGTGGGGGCCAACCCCTGGCTAATGCTCCGCTGTGCTGGGAGATCCGGAGTGCAGTACCTTCCTCCTTCAGGCGTTTCTCCTCCTCCTCCTGCAGCAGACGCAATCGCTCAGCTTTGGTTATCTTTTTCTTAGTGGGAGCCTTAACAAAGACCACACATTAAAGAGGCTGTCAGCACATTCCCACGGGACTTAGAATGCTTCCCTTCAATCAGTAGTCACTCTCGAGCTGCAGGAGAGATGGCTGGAAGGGGAGTGAACTTTTGCTCTTCCCAGGGCCCAGGTCAAGCAGTTCAACCCCCTGTAATTCCAGCTCCAGGGGATTCAATGCCTTCCTCTGACTTCTTCAGGCACTCATGGTGCAGATAAAATTGCACAGGCCTGCACTAGATACACACATTTTAAAGATAAATCTTAAAAAATAAGGGGTTGGGGATTTAGCTCAGCGGTAGAGCGCTTGCCTAGCAAGCGCAAGGCCCTGGGTTCGGTCCCCAGCTCCGAAAAAAAGAAAAAAAAAATAGCAATTACGAAAATAATTATTGATTTTTATGAAACCAATTTTTATGTACAGTAGTTCAATAGCCAAGGCAGCTAGTTTGTGTCAGCACGAATTCATTGGCTTCCACACAGTTATTCAACAAACATTAATTCAATTCCCGTGATAGATCAGGCATGGTACTTAATGCTATAGATACAAAAATGAAGGTGACATGGGCTGGAGAAGACAACGCAGTGTGGAGGGTCTGCCTGCTGTACACACGGCCCCAGGTCAGTCCCCAGATGGCACGCTCCTGGTCATAAGTCGCCCACAGGCTGAAAATAATTACCAGGCCAGCGAGGTGGCTCAACAGGTAAAGGCGCCCACTGCCAAGCCTGACAGTCTCAGTTCAATCTCCAGGACTCACACGGTACGAAGAGAGAACAGATTCCTGTGAGTGGTCCTCTGACTACCACATGTGTGTCTTGGCATGTCTGTTCAAACTCAAACATGTACATATGCAACATGATCCAGAACTTATATCTGAGGCACATTTTCATATGCGTTGAGAACCCACCGAGTGGACAGCGAATCCTTAGCATGCCCTGGGCACTAGTTACAGGACCCTGTGAAAGCCAAAGTTCCATACTCAACACCGTACATAAAGTCACCGCATTTGCAGGCGGCCTGTGTGTCCTCTCCTACTCGTTAAACTCCATCATTCCAGATCTCAGCAGCCACCATATACACTGTCCAGGAACTGCTCCACGTGAAAGTCTGGCACATTCACTGCAGTTGCGATTTCGCACATCTTTGTCATCCAAGCCTTCCAGAGTGTTTCCTTTGGCGTTCAGAGACACAGAGCATGCTCCATATTGCTACATTTAAAACCGTGTATGTGTGTGAGTGTTTGCCTGAATGTATGCCTGCTGCTCACAGACGTCACATCCCCTAGAACGAGGGTGACACGATTGAGAGCCACATACCCCCTATGTCCGAGATGTCTTCTTCCTCTCTTTGCTTTGTAGATTGATAACTTCAAAGTAGACATTTTAATCTCCTAATTACAGGCCATATTTAGTCTACCAACAGATTCTGTCTTACTTGAAAAAAATTCTTTCTTTTTTTTAATATTAGTTCTTAAGTGTGCCACCGTATCTCACACCTGAAATCCCAGCTGTACAAACAGGGTAGAAACCACGAGTGTGTGCTAGCTTGAAGGTCCTATTTTAGTCACAACAGGTCTGTAACTATGGTGTATGTTTATCTGAAATAAATAAAAAGTAGGACTAACCCAACATATTCTACAGTGGAAAACTAAAGCCTCCACACCAGACACAGGTCAGAACTAAAAGTGATTTATTACTAGAAATATCATTAAATGGGAAACACATTTGTAGTCATGAAGAATTATCCGATGATGTAAATAATATTATTATCTAAAAGGTGAGGTAGTAAATTCAGTAAACTACAACTAAATAGAAAATTATCACAAAGTTCCATAAGACATTCATCATACAGTATGTTCATAAAACTATGTATTTTGAAAACATAATTTCTACATACCTTTTTTTGTTTGGGACCCTAAAAAGTTGGAAAACAAAAGAATTGACACATTTTAAAGAGAATTCAGATACTTTCAACAAAGCATCACAAAATACATTAATTAGGAGAAGCTAGAGAAGTGCCCCAGGGAATTTTCTTTGGGCCTCCCCTGCAACTTTTCTGTGACTCTTTGGCTAACATAAATTGAAAAGCTACCGTAAAAAGAAGCCAGAACAAACTAAAAGCACAAGTAAGAAAGCCCACAAGATTTCTTGGGAAGCACCTTTTTGAGGTAGTCGATACTATTTCCCATGTCAAAGAGTCTATAAAAAGAGAGCCAGTTAAAAAAGGACTGGTTGAAAAGATCCCCCAGTCTCCTTACTGACACATTACTATTGGTACTCTTTCAAATTTGCAGATGTGGTGGCTGTCTCAAAGAAACCTTTCTATTACATAAGACTGATAGTTTTTGTTTATGGGGAGGAAATCAGTGATTTTCAAGTTTGCCAACTCATGTGAAGACTGTCCAGCCACATGTTTTAAAGTCAGTCTGTTCCTTTTGGAAAGCTCCGTACTTCAATTCTGATTTACAGTTCCAGGTTGGTCTCTGTAATACTACTCATAAATTCCTGAGCAGTCCTGCGTGCCTATCAGCTTTCTGATGAATTTATGAGGGACTGTGTGGAGTATAAATTATACATTTTACATATCTGAAGAGCACATAGGAAAGGCTGGTTCAAGCCACAGAAGCACCTCCAAGATGCCAGTGCCAAAGCTGGCACACAGTAGCCCAGGTTTAGATGGCATCTTCCAGGAAGGGCACACATTTCAGAAGTTCTCTCCGTGGCTTTTCATCGGGGAGAGAGTGACAAGGGAGGCTTTGCTCTCATGTGATTTTTACAAATGGTTTTTATCCTGGCTACAGTATTCCCTGACACAATTGTTAACACATTTCCATCTTGAAACAAACACTCTATGGCAGACTATGTAAATATCCCTCTCAAAGAGCATATCCTAAAGTGATGGACACATTTTTATCCCTCACTAGTATTTCTAACTTGAAACAAAGTCCCACCTTTATCCTTCGTAAAAGCCATCGTAGTAAAACTTCTCAACACTCACGCAGCAAAGGGTGTCCTGACAAGCTTTTGGAGAAATCTGTCCTCCTAGACTTAGTGTGGTGGCTCCCCTTCCTGTATTATACTTTCTTAGGCTGAGGGGTTGAATTATGCACTTTCAAATTCATAGACTAAAATCTTAAGTCCTTGGGTGTTAGCATTTGACCTGCTTAGAGAAACGGTCCGTGATTATTTCACCAAATTAAGATAACCTGATATTGGAACTGGGTGGGCCTCCCGGCTCAATATGCCTGGTACAGGTTACAAAGAGGAATCTTGGAATCAGACCCTCATGAAGAAAATAAACATTGTGTGTGGGGGGATGGGGTGGGGATGAGCTTACACTGCTACACACTAAAGGACTATTCGAAATAGAAGAGACACCTGAATATCTCCCCCTCCCCCGTGCTGACACCCGAACCCAGATGTTCAGTCTCCAGAGTGGTGATATAGGCAGTTTCTACTGTTTAAGCAACCTTGTTTATGGTACTTTGTTTCCTGGAAGCGCCATGATACAGTAGGTTTTAAGTTGTGACCTGGAATCTACATTTTAAATAAATCCCCCAAGTGGCTTGGAAGTCTGAGAAACAGACTATGCAGATGGGGTGGGGTGGGGTGATTAAATCCACCTTTCGATGGAGCTAACAAGTGCTTGTTCTTGTAATTTGCCAGCAGTCTTAACTTGGCTGATGGCCCACTGGGGGTCTTGCCAGGGGAGTCCTCTATTACCCATTTCTTCCCGCCACTTACAGAAAGTACATATTTATATTTTAAAGGAGGTTGAAAAGCACCACTCTTTTCTTCTCTTCCCACCCTTAATAGCTTGTTTACTCCGCTTTAGACACATCAGCCGTTACCATGGTAAAGCTTGTGGTAGTTACGCTGCTTAATTGACTGCCCCAGGAGGGCTGTCATATTCTCCTTTGTGCCTCTGGTTTCTAGCCAGCAAACACAAAGAAGGTACTCTGAATTTCCCCACAATGAGTGCATTACGTAATCAGTAATTGTATTCTCCGTGTTCACCGAGTGTGATAATAGATGATGTCTTGATGGAGACTGGGAAACAACATACGACATTAGCTCCGTATTGTTCTGCCTCCGTGAAAACGTGAGAGTTGGAATGAAAAACATTTCTGACAAGTTGCAGTCAGAGCAAAAGTGGGAACGTACATCACCGGAAGTTAGTAAAGTTTAGTTACTGGAGATCTGGATCTCGCCACCTCTGGTTCGCACTGCGCCCGTCTGCCTATCCCCCCTTGGCAGCGCTGAAGCGGAATCCGTACTTCCCCCTTCCCATCTCCCTCACTTTCCTGGCTTACCATGAGAGAAGAAGGACCTTTGCCTAGGGAAAAGTGAACTCTGCAGAGCCGAAACGCTCACGGTTGTCAGGACGACAAGCCACGCCCACTCGCCATTCCTTGCGCTTTGCGAAGGTCGGTCTGCGCAGTCGCACTGTAGTCTTCCGGTAAGTCCTTCCTAAGTGGCGGACTGGTTACACAAGCCATACCTCCCACACAAGGTGAGTCCACACCACTGCTTTTACCTAATCCCGCCCACTTCCGCCTGATGCCCCGCCCCAGCAAAGCGGCCCTGTGCTCCACACATTTCTGCCCGTAGACCCTCTCTAGCCCCACCCCCAGCTCCGCCTACTTCCGGCAGACGGCCGGCCCCCTCCAAGGACTACTGCTGTCAGAGCATTTACGGCCGTGCCGCCGTAAAGCGCTGGAGTGTGGCAGTCTGAACAACCTGTCTTCGGGACCCCAGACCTGCTGGTGGTGAAGTATGCCTTAGAAGAGGGCTGCCGGGCGCGGGAGCAGAGCTCATTCTCACATTGTAGCGCAGGCTGACCTGGAACTCGCGGGCCTTCCTCACCTTCCTCCTGAGAGCTGGGGTTATAGCCGAGGGCCGCCGCACCGGGCTTTGTAAAGGGGTTTTCTCTTTCGTTTCTAAAGCGTCTGGGCGAGCCCTTCACGGGGGATCTGGGGAAGGAATGGCGCCAGCTCAGGGCTAGGTGAAACCATTGGTTCTGGGCGGGCCCTCCTAGGGGGTCATCTGGCCAATTAGGCTCGGAAGGCGAGCTCCAAGAGGGTCTTTACCGTAAGATTAAAAGTAGTACAGATTCTTCACTGATAGTGGTGGTTTAGTTTCTATGCAAAACATTCGCTAGTTTCCTCAAAAGCTGCACACACATTAGTTTAAAGTGACCTGTAAGGAACCAGCAAGCCATTGTTGTCCCAAGGTCACCGAGTGCTGTACTGTTGAAGCAGCCTTCAGAATTTCAGCCCCTCCTCATATGAAGAAAAGACACTAACGCTGTATCAGTTCTTTAACCCAGCCCCAGCTTACGACCTGTCTAACCCATTACTTGTTATAGCCCGTGCCTGTTTCCAATTTAATGTTCTATCCCTTACACACTTAACTAGATGTTCTGTTCAGTAGTGCTGACAGCTAGTTTTTGTGGGTTAAAGTCATTGGTTGCACAACACTTAAAACTTTACTGCCCTCCGAACCTTGGTAATGAGATAACAACTTACCATGTGCTGCATATAATTCAAATCTGGTTTATCATAGTTGTTGAGTGTGGAAGTTAGCCTTTGTTTTGAATTATTCAACAAAGCAACTACTGGTGTTTAGTGACAGAAAACCTCAGTTTGAACTAGGATGTGGTATGGAAGTATAGTAATTAACATGGTGACTCTGAAGGAAAGGCCTCACTCAACCTCACCCTGTCTGTCACTATCAACTTCTCTCCTAAGGAAAAGAAAATAATAGAGTCAGATACCAAAGGGCAAGACTTTGCTTTCTTGATCTTCCATGTCCTCTGGCCTCTGTGCAGGAACTGCGATGGTAGGAGGGCTGCTTTCTGGAGTCTCTTCACCTCCACACAGGGTTGAACTGGCCCCTCTCCTTCCATGTCCTTGTACCTCTCTGGTCACACCACCTCTGGTACTGGGACATTTGATGGGACAGTGTTCCCAGGGCAGTCTGAAGAATACTAGGTCTAGGCCACAAGACCACTGAAACAATACACTGCCTTTCTGTCTCATTTCTTTCAGCTTTTTTTGTCACTCGAACATCATGGAACATAATAACATTAGGCATCAAGCCCTTCTATCAGAAAATAATAGTGTCCTACTAAAGTGACAACCCCATCATTCCTTTAGTCAAAGTCCCCAGGGAGAGAAGGAATAGGACTCCTCCTTGCTCATACCCATGGTCTTGGAAGAACCGATGACTTCGAGTCATGCAGTCATCCAACTTTGGTAACTTCTAGGACTTCATGCGGGTTTCTGCAGCATTTAAGTTGTTTCCTAGTTTGCAAACTAAAGGTTTTCCCCTTTAGCAAAAATAAACTAAAACTTCCTGAATCAACTGTTATGATAAATTAACATTAAAAGTCTGACAATACTATCTGCATGGGGGTAGGGGTAGGGCAATCTTTTATTCCTAATTTGTGGGGAAAGCTATTGGGAAGGAGAACTAAGCCAGGTCTCTAAAACCTTTCACAAGTTACAAATGCCAAATTTTATCTATATTATTTTAAACCACATAGTTTTAAGTCATTCTTCAATAAGGTAGACCATCCTGGTAATGGCTCCCCCATTGTTAATTCACACCAGTCTCTTTACCTACCAGTGTTACATTAAATCTTCAGAAAAGCAAAACATTAAAAAGAGGAAGATGATTATGGCAGTAAGACTTTAGAACCTGGAGAGCATGGGTGACTGACTCAACCCTAGAAACCTCAGTGGACACATCATTCAAGAGGAAACAAGCAGAATCAACAGGATCTACATGCTCTGACACTAACTGAACACCAGTCACCACAGTTATTGGTACTAGTGACAGGGCGTCTTCCCCTGCCTCAGCTTCCACCCAGCTCAACACCATAATTTTTGGATGAATATGAGGCTACAGTTTTGAGAATCTTCATTTTCTGCTAATTAATTTTAAATAACCCTTAATTCATCTTTTAAAAAAATCTTTGAAAATTTGTTTTTCCAGAATAATTCAGTCCAAAAGATGTTAGATGGCTTTAAGCAATGGCGGCAGCAGCCAGAGAAGGGACAGAACGAAGGGCTAGGATCCCTTAAGAATTCAAAACAAGGGACACAGGTCTCAGGTAAAAGGGGTTTGTACACAGCAGCCTAGCACAACAGGACACTGATTGGGTGGAGAGGGTGGTGGTACATGTTGTTAGAAGTAGGACAGGGTGAGCTTTCCAGGAACAAGGAGGGGGATCTGGGAAGGGAGTGTGCCAAGTGGTGACAGTGATAAGAATTTGGTTCTAGTAGGTGGAGGAGTGATGATCCAAAAAAGTAAATTATTGAGGACAATGGGAACCAGCTTCTTAACTGTTGGACATGAGTTTTAAAATTACTGACAGGAAGCTAAAATGAAAATAAATCCTGTAATAAAGGAACTAGCTGTTACCAGATTACATAAAGGTCACTATAAAAACCACACACGTGCACACCGCACTCAAGTCTACAGGTGCACACCTTTCCTAGGTATTTAGGAGTCCCAAATGGACAGTTCCCATTGTAGTACTTCTATGGCATTTCTCAACCCCTGGGTCACTACCCCTTTGGGGGGTGGGGGGATGGGGGCCAAAGGATCCTCAAAGGGGTGGCCTATGACCATCTGCTTATCAGATATTCATGATTAAGAACAGTACCAACACTACAGTTACAAAGTAACAATGAAATAATTGTATGGTTGGGGAGTCACTACACCTTGAGGAACTGTATTAAGGGGTCACAGCACTAACAAGGTTGAAAAATAATCTTCTAGTACATCTTACTTCCTAAAATATCCCACCCATGTGGTGGTTCATAAATCCACTACATGAACTAGGTTCTTAGGAAGAGTCTCACAGAGGAGGATCATGGCAAGCACTTTAATCAGGTGCTCAGAACTATCATCAGCCATAAGGGATGGAACACAGTGGGAATGCTGTTTCTAGGTTTGGTCTAATGGGGCCTTTCCCAAGCTCCCCCTTGGCAGCTAAAGCACCTACTCATGAACGCGTGGTCAACAGCGTGGATGCTGTCTGCTGCCAGCTGAACCTTTCTAAGCTCTCCCTTTACCCTCTGCCCATTACTGTACACTCTCCTTAAGGGCCAGCCTTTTTAATCTTCCAAGCCAATTTGTTTTAGTTTTTAATGTCCCTCTGAAAATACTCTTCTAGATTTGAACTCTTACTCTTCCAAATAATCAAGCCTTTAGAGCAGGGTAGACAGCTTTACTTTTGGTAAGGAAAACAGGCTTAGAAAAGTGGTGTTACCTCAGTGCCTCAATAAAAAAGCTCTCAGCACAAATTACCATTTTGGGGGATAAGAGGTCTTACTGGTAAAGCACTTGCACAAACAAGAGGATCATGTAGACCTTCAAGTTTGTAATCCCAGTGTGCACACACAGAAATGAGAGGTAGAGGGGAATCCCTAAACCAAGTGCCAGCTATTTGAAGCAACAACTGAGACCATCTCAGATTCTGTGGAAAGGACGGACATCTGAGGTCATAGCCTCCACATGTACTGTGGCAAGTGAATGTCTGCACACAAAATGAAAAACCAGCTTACCATTTCACCAATGGTAAGATCTTTGATTCTTTAAGATTACAATGCAGTTATTTGCAAAAAAGAAAAAAAATCTTCCTTTTCTTTAGGTATGTCATGTATAAAAGTGGATTAATTCCATATAAGTGAAAATGGCCAATTCTTTACGAGAAGTACTGACTCTTTATAAAAATGTAAGTAATTTATGCTGCCAACTTTATAAATGTTATTATCTAACATGGATTGCTTAGAAACACATCTTTCTTGTTTAAAGCTGCT
The DNA here is from genome assembly GCF_011064425.1 of Rattus rattus. Classification (NCBI taxonomy): domain Eukaryota; kingdom Metazoa; phylum Chordata; class Mammalia; order Rodentia; family Muridae; genus Rattus; species Rattus rattus. Next base: position 2,976,513 of record NC_046159.1, read on the forward strand.
GTATCTTGGACGGGACTATCCAAAAGGAGCAGACTATTTTAAAAGGCGTTTGAAGAATGTTTTCCTTAAAAACAAGGATGTGAAGGACCCAGAGAAGATCAAAGAACTCATTGCACGAGGAGAATTTGTAATGAAGGAGCTAGAGGCCTTATATTTCCTTAGGAAATACAGAGCTATGAAGCAACGTTACTATTCAGATACCAAAAACTGACCAATCACTGCCACCAGCCTAGCTGACAATCAGTGCCAGCTGTTTGCCTGTACCAATTATTATACAATAATTCAGTTTAAAAGGGCAAGATACATTTTTTTTTAAAAGTTTCCCTATTGTACTAATATAGGTTTCAACCCTATTGATACTGAGAGCTTTGCCCATAATCCCTTTATTATTGAAATAGTAACGTTAGCACCTTTCAGGAGAATACAATTTTGAAAGAAAATACATCTAATTTTTTAACATATTATAACCAAGTATTCTATTTCTTCATTTACTGATGAGATCGTCATTAGCAAATGGTGTCTGACAGGCCTGCCTGCCCTTTAGTTTGTGGAGTGTCTTTGTTTTTGGTTTTGTTACTCCATCTAGTATACTGAAGTGCATTTTCAAGGCTCTCTACAGACACCTCAAAATGATTTGAATGCAGTTACCAAAATGAGACATGTGAAGGTGGCTTCAATCTTGAGCTGCCAAGCAGAAGACTAGCATTATGTAGTTATTATTCCCATTACCCTTTGTGCTGCTGGCCTGCCTTAGGTTCCTAATCCGCTTCAACTGGCCTCCATGTGGAGTGGTAATGCTCCTCTATCTGTGCCATTAAAGCTGGTGCATTCTGTGCAGTGGTTAAGAGCACTGACTGCTCTTCCAGAGGTCCCGAGTTCAATTCTCAGCAACCACATGGTGACTCACAACCGTCTGTAATGGGATCTGATGTCCTCTTCTTCTGGTGTGTCTGAAAACAGCTACAGTGTACTCATATAAATAAAATACAAAAATAAACCTTAAAATCTTAAAGGATTCTGTATCAACTACCATACAGACATTTCAACTTTCCATCAAGAAATACCTATTGTCAGGATGGAGTTCAGCATGAAGGACTTGCCTAACAAACATGTGAAGCTCTAAATCTGAGCTTTAACCACAATTAAAACTACATAATTACACACTTCATAGTCACCATAACTATTTTTATTACATTACAATGATTAGGAGCAGTACGGTTCATGACAAAAATATTACAAATTTCAGATCACTTCACAGCACGTACTCCTATAAACATTTAAAAGTTAATTTTAATTAAGAGTGGTCACTTTTAAGTTTAATGTTTGATATGACCAACATTCCCTAGGTCAGAGCAACCAAAGGATGGAAAACAACTGGATCACACTGCATATGTCCCAAAACAAACAAACAAACAAACAAACAAAACAAGAAAGAAAAGGAATGGAAGGAAGGAAGGAAAGCACAATGTACAAAATGTGCATGTTTACACTATACAAAAATAGTTAACATACATTCCAGGTAAACATGTTACATTAAGAAATAGCACTAGTAAGAAATTGGCACTCAAATAAAAATGCAGAAGTGTTTTCAACATTGAAGACATGAGACAGTGGAATTGGGGGACCAGGAGATAAAACAGCACATAGCCCACTCAGCTGGCTGGAGTTGAGTCTGAAACTGGCATTTCTGTAGAACTTCATTTTTCCCAGATTCATCTAAAATGCCTACCACCATCCCAAACAGGCACTTCAAACTATTGAACTAAACCACAAATCTGAATCTAATTAATAACTATTCTTTGAAAACTAATGTACTTCTTTAGAAATAAATTTTCATGTTTTGACAATTTACAGCTATTGGGTATATCTGTTCAATTTTTCAATGCAGAATTCATGCTACGCAGTATTACACAGAAGTTCTTAAGTATAAATTCACCTTTAAATAACTTTTGGGTTTTAAAAAAATGACTACACAATTATCAAGAAATCACTACTTTCAACAAATGGAAATCAGTTAAATTTTTATTGCCTACAAAAAAATCCCTTCATATATATGTATACACACACATATATGTATACACACACATATATATGTATACACACGTATATATGCTATATGTACGCACACACATATATGTATATATTATTGTTTGGGGAAAATGAAAAATTTAGTGGGATACAAAATGAGATGAATTTGTGCAAACTGTTCCTGACATGCCTCACAGAACTTGTATGTATGTTAGGACGAAATTGTGCAATGGTGGCAAAGGTCTTGATAACCTATAAAAGTTAGGATCTAAATTCCTATGCAGTGTGACTCAGTCAGTAGAGCCTAGAATTCCCTAATGAAAATATTTACTCAAATTGTATTTGCCTGCTATAGTCTTCCCACAAACATGTTAATGCCTATGACTGTAACTTAGCATTGGTTTTCAACTTCAACAAGGACTTTAAGGCTGCAGTAATTAGGTAACATGATTGTTTCTAGGCTTCTTTCCCTTTTAATAAAAAACAGCAACAACAACAACAAAAACAAACAAAAAACTCTACAAAACCCTTCAGTGACACAATTCAGAATTTACATAGTGGTAATTACCACTACTTTACCACATTGCCCAGAAACACTGAACCTATCTGAGTACGCACTGCAGCTCTTGAAGGACCCATGTTCCTCTCTATAGAAATGAGAGGTATATACTAACTGCATTATAAGATTTAAAGTCCACCCAAAGAATGTTCTATGAACACGTACAGTTTAGAACACTTCAAAAAAGTAGATTAGGGAATTTCTGTTCCTTTAGAAAAAGGAAATAATTAATAATTAATAAAGAAGGTTGATTAAAAAGTTGCATTGGACTCACAGCAAAAATTCTTACTGAACTGGGGAAAATAATTGTAGGAACCCAAACCCTCTCTGCAAAATTAAAATCATGTATTTCATAATTTCTAAGTCATGCCATAGGCCTTACTTAGTAGTAGTATAGATCATGCTATATACCACTGGCCAAGGTTTGTGTCCCTTCTTTGGGATACCACACCCCCACCCCAGTGCCTAGTCTAATGCCCAGAATATGAAAAGCACTGAATGCTGAGTAAAATAAATTCTAGTTTTAAAAAAAAAAAAGAGAGCTTCATGATACAAACTTTGAAGTATTTTTCACTGTTAGACTGTATTTATTAAAACAATAGAATCTATCACCAGGATGATGGCTAGATGAAGATTGAGCTCCCCTTCCACTGGACTGTGTTCTGTGTGTTCACACTAAAGTTTAAAATTCCTACTGAGGCACTGTGGACTGGGCAGCAGGAATGATGTCCAAAGGACTGAGACTGAACTGCTGGAGTGGCCCTGAAAACCAGCTATTAATTCAAATCCCACTACAGTGCCTGTTATTTTAAGTCCTAGGGAAGAACGCCATAGGGCAGCTTTGATGCACCGATCTTAAGAGTTCATGAAATTGTCCATAGCAGAACAAAGTTTAAAGTGAGGGGGAAATTATTAAAACTACGCTAAGTCATGGACGTGGGAAACAGGCTGAAAGCCAGTATAATGTTGGAGGGAGTCCTGAAATTGGAGAATGGATACTGGAATATACATTTTACCTCTTGCACAATTTGCCTAAGACTGGCAGTGAAGATATTAATCCATGTAAAACAGTTACAGACCGTGCTGAGCTTGAGAACTGGTGTGTCAGCATGTAAACTGACTATGTCACACAGCTGTGAAGTTAGTTCTTTGAGATGATTCAACACTAAACAGACAGTGATTTGCTTAAAATCAGACTTCTAAAAACAGATATCCAGTCCTCATAGTCCAGTGATATTTCCATCTCATTTCAAATTATTTGAAGGAATGCTTTAAGTGCATTCAAGAGATTCTTTTTCCTGTTATCTATTCTTAAAGCATAGGATAATTTTAAACACCTATCAGATTTGGGAAGTACTTAGGAAATGTTTGTTCATCTAGAATTCAGAGACTAGTCAAACTTGCATTTTCAAACTTTCTCACTTCGTTGTTTTAAAGATTTACTCTGCTTGTAGTCTCCTACCCCAAAATCTCAACCTTGAAGCGAACATCGAAATGTATTTTAAATTGTTTATTATTATTATTATTATAAACAAAAGAACTTTCTTGATTTGTCAGTAGGACTGTTACATGGTGAGAATGCATTGTACTAAGCCATCAAACTCTCTTCCCTCATCCCCCAGGTACCAAACAATGCATGGCCAACACTGAATGCAGCAGTGCTACAAAACCAGTAGCATTCATCACATGTAACAGATACACATTACATGTCCATTACATGTTCATGTAAGGCCCAACCCTGCAACTCTGGTCTCCTTAACATCCACTAAGCTACAACTGTCTCAAATCATCTTCAGCTTCACAACCATTAAGACTACTTTCAACAACACAATTCAAATAAGACTTGAAAGTTAGGATAGAACAATCTGACAAAGGGGAATTGTACTTAGTTCTTATGAGAACTGTTTATATATGTTACAGTTTGAGTTATTACAAAAATTTAGTAGCATGTAAATATAGCCCAAATGGTTACTATTTCATACTGGGTCTGCCTTACCAGGAAAAGCTATTATAGGAATCTTACAGTAATTTAGCTAACATGGAAACTGAATGGATTTCAACATTTCCCATTGCCTTTTTTTTTTTTTTTTTTTTCATTTTTTCCCCTTTTCTAGAAAAAATATACTATTTGGGGGAGTGAGCAAGATTACTAGCAGTGGAAAGCTAGAGAAAGCCTTTTGTGAACAGTCTAACTACACTTATGAAGGATGATAAATTCTAGGACATGCTGGAAGTGAATCAAAGGGAAGCCCATAAATCCATAATCCCTTAGTCTTAGGAGAACCAACCACAAGGTCTCAAGTGAAGCTGTAATTACTAATGAATCCATTTGATGACTACATGGAACACAGAGTAGGGATGGTTCAAAAGCTTCATTATTCTGGTTCACACCAATGTTCACAGTTGGTAGAGAACTAGCAAGGAATCAACTGCATGCACCAAACCCCAAGACAGAGTCTCAGGTCTTTAGTCTCTTCCACAGGCATTGCTAGTTTAAGTCCAAAACCCAGGGAATACTGGCACTTAGAGAAAAGAAGGTTTCCACTGTCCTTTTAAAATAAGCATTTAAGATAAAAGCTGACAGTTTGCACGAACAGAAAAAAAAAGATTAGGTAATGCTAAAACAAATGCTAATAATTTAGTGTAATGTACAAAAATCACACTTTACTTAAGTGTGCCTTAAGAAAGAGTACAAACTATTCACATGACTATACACCTTGTCCTTGACTTCTTCTTCTTCTTTTTCCCATCTTTGCTCATCTTTTCTTTATGTTTTCGAATTTCTCGGACTAATGTATAGAAGGCATCGTCAACACCCTGAAATATATAAAAAGAAGTATATTAAAACATGTTAATACATGATGTCTTGATGTGCTCATTTGCTGTCAATGGGAGCTTGAGTTCGCACAGAGTAGCTCTGTTTCGTGCTGCTGTTCTGGCAGCTGAACGGGTTAAGGATTCTTTAGGATATATCTTTTCGTGGATATTTTGACATTTTAAAATTTTTAAATTATTTAAGTTTAAATTATTTAAATTTAGGTATTAGAATACCTAACAAAATACCTGACATTTAGTAATTTCAAAATAATAATTACTGTATACTTTCTTTTGTTAGTCTTTCTTTTAAAGCAAAATATCTGACATTTAAAACAACTTTATTTTGTGGTATAAGTGTTTTGCCTACATGTATGTCTGTGCACCATGTGAGTACAGTGCATTAACAGAGGCCAGAACAGAACATTAGATATCCAGGGACAGGAGTTATTGACAACTGTTAGCTGGATGCTGGGTGCTCTTAACCACTGAGCCATTTCCCAGCTCTGATACGCTGATATTTTAAATAGAAACCCCTGACTTTCACAGCAGGCAATCTAATAGATAAGTTTAACAAATTACTTTTCCCCCAAAAGGGCTTGATTTCTACTAATTTTTCTCTACTAGGAAACTTAGTCACTTAACTCCCCGTGCCTACCTCCATGTTTGGTAGATGTGCCTTCGTATATATACAAATTAATTGTCCCCCAAGATTCTGGACTATAGACAGACAGTAAGCCACGTTGTCTGTAAGATACTGGTGTCTTAAAAGCTATGATGCCCTGACCTCTGGTGATAAGCAAACTCATCTGACTGGAGGTGTACTTGTAATAAGATAAATTTCTCTTATTTTACCATTTTACTGTTTAGCTATTCGATATTTGTCATATAAATACCTGTCTTCAAAGACCATTCAACATTAGTCATTAAGCCCTGTATCTATGTGTCATTAAAGCAAAATACCTAAATAAGTTGTGACTAAAACTAACTCAGTCAGAGTAATTCCCAACTTCCTAGACCCTGGCGTGACAAGTGAGTTCTAGAAGCAAGGGCTTGAAGAACCAACTTTAGACCTCCAACCACAAGTCACACTGGAGTCAAAGTGGAGCTGAAGAGAAAAGTGGCCATGCTTTACTCTATCCGTTCATCCCGTAGGAAGCACTGAGAGAACTCTTAACCCACTAATGCTTCCACACTAGATACTAGAGGGAGTCTGGAGAACAAGTACCCAACAGACCTCAGCCACTTTAAATGTCTTCACTCTTGGAATCACCTGGTTCAGTATTATGAACTGTGAGTAACATAGTATGTATTTAAGGACCTTATGTTAAACACATAATTGACTGACTATCTTAAGTGGCAAGATTTTTCCTTTACCGTATTACTAACATATTTTGTAATCTTAATAATAATCACTTATATACTTTCTTTAAAGTTTTTACTCTTAACTCATCTTGACAACAGATCTCTAGTTCAGGAAAGCATGACCAGTGCTGCTGAAAATGTACAGCAGCAGTGAGGCTTGCTCACATTTAACAATAGAATGGGCAATGTCGGTGTCATCTATTTGAATATGAGTAAATAAATATATACTGCTCCAAACCCCCAATCTGCACTCACTAGTTTCGCCTCCTGAAATCCACTAACTGATACAACACAAGCAACACAGTCCAGGCCTAACGAGGTTGTGAGGTCCACTCAGACAAATACAGAAGACAGACATTTCCTCAACACACAGTGAGGAACTCTTCCAATGGCATAATAAAAGCACCTGTAATTCAGGAGCACTTAGGGACTTAGGGACACAGACACTTGGAATGGGATAGTGCCTTTTAACTACATGTGTGTATGTGTCGGGGTGTGCTAGGGGACCTGTACATTTAAGTGGAGGCCAGAACAGGACACTGAGAGTCCTGCTCCCTCACTCTCCACCTTCTTCCCATGAGGCAAGTACCTCAGTGAAGCTGGAGCCAGGCTGATAACCAGTACTCCACCAGTTACTTCTGGCCCCTGCCCCAGCACTGGGGTTACAGGTGTTTTCTGGCTGGCTATTTACCTGAGTTGTAGGGACTTGAACTCAGTGTTCATGTTTATGTAGCAAGCACAAATATTCTCATTAGCATATTCACTAATGAGAACTATCTCTCAGATAGTCCCCCGAAGTGGAGTCATACCTAACTCCCTTACACATCGTGAATTCCCTGGGTCACACATTATAGTGTCTATGTCATCATCTTTTTAAAATATTACAACCATTGATTTTTCTGTTTGTATTCATGCCATGGCCCATGTATGAAGATCAGAAAACAACTTAAGGTTCTCGCCTCCCACCAAGTGGATCTGAAGGATCAAACTTAGTCCTCAGTCTTGAGAGCCATCTCACTGTCCCTTCAATCTATTTTTACAATGAAGAAAAATGCCAATGATACTAAAACAATGGTGCAGAAAAATAAAAATCCTGAGAAAGACAGCTGTAAGACAATCTTTAAGATGGGATATCTACAACCATTTAGAAGACAAAGAAGACAGAAGCTGACAGCATTTACACTCTTGTCAAGTTCTGACAGTATGTGAGTCTCAGCTGTGTTAATTCTAATTAATGACTTTGATGTCAGAGAAATGTCATAGCTAATGTACAAAGGGCAGTGGACTCCTTGTTCTTCTGGGAACTGATTCTCATAAAGTAGCATCCCATTCTGCTAATTATTTTGTTTAGACTTACTCCTTTCCTAGAATGATGGAAAACTAATTATCAAATACACATTTTATATGTTTATCTCACTATAATTTTAAATATCTTAAAATATACTTTTCCTTTATGTAGAAAGTACTATGTTCATTAACAATTACAGCAGTCACTGCTGGAAACTTCATAATTTAGACATTCAGAGCAGTGCTTCAACGTTTGCTTAAATACAATGTAAAGTGTACCAAGTCCTCAACTTATTGTTCTATTTTAAAATCATCTAAGAGTAAGGCCGTAGAAAGGGGAATAGGATTAAAATTACCACTTTAATCTGGTCAAGGCCATTACTTCAAAGTTTAATTTTCAAATTGCATTATAATGTTAAATTGTACCACAGTTTCTAAAACTAAAGTAGGGTTTTACCCAATCGTGAAAGTTTTGAGTTCATAATCCCATGAAGATCCCTGCAAGTATGGCCATTGCTTCTGCATCTACATCTCTTAGCAGTCTTAAAACACTGTGATTGCTTCTTGTCTCCATGGAACTCCTATATTACAACAGCCTCCAGCAAAAGCACGAACTTCAACATGAGGTTTTATCATCTTACTAAGTAAAGAATTTGCTGAGTTAGAAATGTAATCTGGGTTAATTTAGACAGGACAGTCAAAGAGTCCACCCTGTCTTTCCTAGAAAGTACTTGTATGCTATAATCTTAACATGCAATGGGCACACAAAAATAAAACATATGGTCTAGCTCTCCAGGATTCTACTGTCTAATAAAGGAATGACACATAAGCTATTTTAGTGCAACATAGGAAGCCATAGTAAAAATACTATATTGAAAATACACAAAGCCACAATGGCCATTTTAAGGGACTGAGGAGATTCTTATAGACAGGGATATGTTGGCTGACTAACCAAACTAGGGATAGGAGTACTGGTGATCCAAACAAGAGTCAAGGCTAAGGGAAGGCAGAAATAACCTGTGTAAGGACAAACAGGCAGATGACATTGTTTCAGATATAAAATTTTAAAAGGCTAAGGAAAGGGAGGGTGTTAAGGATCACATTAGAGGTGTTTAGGGATACTGACAGTGTGCTCACTGTGTAAATCAGTGACTAGATTTACAAGTAAGAGACTAGCATTCCTCTGAAGCAGCCTGAAACAGTGAACGACATCAGCTACAAGTAAATAGCACAGGAGAAATCAATAATAACATAACAGACAAAGTCATAGCACAGGAATCTACAGCTGCTTCTAAATGGGTACAGGAATAGGCCTTACTAGGCCTTTCTGGCCAAACTATTATTATATATTTTTTACTTAAAAACTGCTGGTTATCTTAAAACTTAAATCTCATTTCCCTTAAAAATAAATTATCAGTTCCAAATGTTTAGCTTACTTAAAACTAATGAAGTCAATAGAGCTCATGAAGAATGCAGATTAGTCTACTGTAGCCATCAAAAAGGGTCAATTATAAAAACCACATTTAAAATAAATGTACTCGTTACAGAAACAAATGACAAGTTTCTTATCTTTTAATATTTCAAAGCAGAACACCACATCTAAGTGGTTCTGACTGCTTTGTTACCTTTGAAAGACATCTGCTTTGTACCAAAATGAATATGCTGAACTTACCAGATTACATTATAACGCATTTTTTAATTTTCACACAGCCAGGAGTCTTTTCTTCTTTGCTGATTTTTTTCAATCTGTACTGTCGGATCTCTCTCACCAATGTATAAAAAGCATCCTCCACTCTCTGCATTGTAAAACACAACTTCTTTAAAGTCTGTTTCATTTGGAAAAGTAATTTATTGGGATAGCCATGTGTAAGACCTTTGAATTATGAGCTTTACAGTTGAGAAATTTGTGTTTTGTTTTGTTTTTTTTAAAGCAGACATCAGACTGAATAAAATTGAGGATGCAGGGTTAAAACATGAGCTAGAACCTGGTTTGTTCTTAAAAGTGTTTACATTTTTTGGTATTAAGAGTTTAAGTGAAAAGCCTAACTATATGTGTATGTTTCTCAATACAAGAGTTTAAGTTTGATGAACTGCAGTTAGGAAGGTGCAGACTTTCCCTGGATAAAGGAAAGACTTGTGATTGCCACTGATGCCCACCTTTGACCCAGTGGGGAAGCGAATGAAAGGCACTAGGAACCTGAGGCCTTGTTAAAACCAAACCCCAAAATCCATGTCCTAACCAAGGAGAGTCCAGATACTCCTATAGGACCCCCAGTTTCATCTTCAATTAGATAGTTCCCAGTCAATTTCTAGTCCTTTTGAGACTGCTACCACAGAGAATGGGAGGTTAAAATATTTAAATGAGAAGTGAAACAGGGGCCAGTTGCCAAGACAAGAAAGCGTCACAAACCACTTAAAATATATAGAATAGGAGCAATGCACGTCTCCTTACGTGTCTCCCACAGCCTGCAGAGCACTGTTCAGATGCACTCAACCTTTCCTGTCCTTCATATGCTTGAGTGTTTTGCCTGTATGTATGTCTGTGCAGCCTGTGCACATCTGAAACCGTCAAAGGTCCTAATGAATCTGATCTCCTAGAACTGAAGTTAGCAATGGTTGTGAGCCACCATATGGGTCCTGGGAACCCAGATCCTCTGCAGGAACGGTGCTCTTAACTGCTGAGCCATCTCTCCATCCACTCCATCCAATGGGATGTTCTGATTTAGAATCATAAATAGCCTTTATGAAGAAAAAGGTTTTCAACTTTCTCAAAGAAAAAATCAGGCAACAGCTTGAAAAGTGCAAAGTACTTATAAGTGTAATGCTAGTTTCTTCAGAAAAATTCAACAAAGTTTTTATCTAAGAGCAATATCCAGAAATTTCATATATAAATAATACAAATTTAACTTCAGATGCAATACTGATGTCCACACTTCTAAAAAAGATAAATACTGGGTTGGGGATTTAGCTCAGTGGTGGAGCGCTTGCCTAGGAAGTGCAAGGCCCTGGGTTCAGTGGTCCCCAGCTCCGAAAAAAAGAACCCCCCCCCAAAAAAAAGATAAATACTTATGTAGTAAAATATGCCAGATTTCCTGTTTAATTTAAAACATTTCATTTTAATAGTGAATTGCTTATGTCAGTGACTGGTTTATTTTTTATTTTCTAGAATTGGTAAAAATCAATGTTTCCACTGAACCAAATATGATAAAATGCACCTAGCACCTACAAAGCAACTAAAAACTTGAGATCAGGCACTTGGCCTTAAGGGCAATAAGCCAACAGCTAGTGCTTGAGTTTTTCATGTATCAGTCACTTGCAGCCTTTAATAGTGAAGTTATTAGGTCAGTTATTTAGGGCATATTACATTTTACAAATCTCTAAAGTATATTAAGAACTGAACCAGTGAAGTTCAGTAATTTACCTTTAAAATTCATGAAATTTAGTTTCAGCAAAGGAGGCATTTAAATAATATGAGTCCACATTAAAGTACAGACTTCTAGCAAATACGATATGCCACCCAGTGAAAATAAGTTAGAGTATTTTTATTACTTTCAATTTTTTCATAGTCTTAAATTATTTTCTAATAATAAAATTATTATAGCCCCAGAAAAATCTTCTTTAAAAAATTTGTGTGTGTGTGTGTGTGTATGCGCGTGCGCACAGGTAGGTGTCTTTGGAGGCCTGAAGAAGGCACCAGATGAACTGGAGCTGGAGTAACTGGTGGGTGCCAGCTACCCAAGTGGGAGGTAGGAACCAAAGCCAGGTCCTCTGCAAGAGCCACCAGCACTCTCAACCCCTGAGCCACCTCTCCAGCATCCCAACCCAATTTTATTTTAATGAAATCAATTTAAAACACGACTTATCCTACCAAGAAAGAAAGCATTTCAACTTTTAAAAATCACTAAATGTCAGCATTTGAAATAAAATCCCTAGTTGTATCTGAGTGGACTAGCTCTTAGTAGTTTTACCATTCATTTTCAAGACAAAGAAAGCTTTCCTTATTCTTTACTCTTCTATCACAAATGGTCATATGATATAAAGTAAGTTATTTAAGATAAATGACTTGCAAAGTATTTAAAATGTAAAGTATGACTGGTCAACTTATATTTCATAAATATTCTTTTTTAATTTGAAAGTCAGTGAAAAATTTTCCAAATATTTACACATTTCTTTATAGAAAGAGACAAACCAGGCAAAAGCTCATATTTTCTTAAGATCTTAAATATTCTTAATCTTAAATGTAAATATTCCTTCTTTTTATAAAAAAGTTCAATGTTATTGCAAAGGTCAATGTGCTATGAAGGAAGGGAGGAAAAAGAGGGAGGGTCTTTGTCCTCTAACAGAAGCAAAATTTGATTGTAACACACTTCTAAGTCAGTTTGCTGTGTCTGCTGCTTTAATGAAAGCTTCCCATCACCGACTCAGACCGTATGATTGTTGTTTCCAGCAATGCAGAGAGAGGATTGGAAGCCAATAATTAGACAACCACAACCACCCATCACCAGGAATTTAGCATTAGGATCTCAGTAGCCAAGAAAATTAAAACCAAGAAATGTTTACGATTCAAAAACTTTCTCTTTCTTAGCTTTATGAATATGAAATTCATTTTAAAAAGTTATTTACCACATTTTACATACTTTGTTATTCCTTGAAAATAAACTTCAAAGTTACACAGATATCAATCAAGAGAACTTGAAAACATTGTTATTTATCCTTGCCCTACCACCAACACCAGCTTTTACTTTTAAATACTTCAAAAGCTACATGGCTATAATACGGAATATTGATTTATTATTACAAACATTGATTTAATTTCTAAAGATAAGGTAATTATAACTACTTGCTTAACCCCTAAGGACACAGTGATATATTTGAGGATATGACATACCACCACACTTGAACACTTTCAAATGACTTAGTGAACTCCAAGGGCAAATGAAGATATCTATACATAATCAAGACTATCCAAGTTTAAGTACGTAATTCCTTTCTAAACTAAGAGATCTGGCAATGTTTCCAACTCAAAGTAGACTGAGACTATGGAAACAGAGCACTCTGTAGACCTGTTAACAAATAATATTCTCTATCTGTTCTCTGTAAGATTATGATTTATTAAGTATTTTATTCCTGTTGAAGCTGTAAAACTTGCAGAAATCTGTCAGAAGATAAGGTACACATGCAGCATCAGCTATGACTCTACACAGATGCAAGAACACCAGCTCTCTGAGGGAGGAATGGAGAAACCAGTCACACTTCTCAGTACCAACCTTTCCTCATGTTTTCACAAGAAACCCCATCAAACTACAACCTATCTCAAGTGCTACTGAAGTACAAAACAGCAAGTGTTCAATAACTGTCTACTCCTAACTCATACAATTCAAAATACTCATTTCATGATTCTAAAAATTGTTTTACTTTCTTAAATAGCTTTATGATAAGCTTTCTTTCAGAAATGCCATCTATCAACTAATTTCATATATCTAGAAAGTAACTACAAAGCAAGAAATTAATCAGTATTAGGTGATTTTTAAGTTTTAAAACTTTCTATACAGCTCAAATTGAGAGCAGCAAATGTAAAAAGGCTGGCCCACCCTTCTGAAAACCCTGCTGGTCATCACCTGACAAACGCTCAGGTCACTTTTGGTTTTAGCAGCCTGGCAAACTCATAGCCTTCCCACGAGTCTGTGTTTCAGCTGCAGCAGACTTTCCTAAGCACTGTCCAAAGAAACCAGAAAACTCTGTCAATTACTAAGTGTCTTGAGAACTGTGAACTAGCACTCTTACACACTAGGGATAGCCAAGCCACATACCACAACATAAGCAAAAAATACCTCCTTTATCCTTTAAAGGAGTAACACACTGAAAGGACTAAAGGACAAAAAAAACAGCTCAGCTCAGCACAGTACCACACATCTGGAGTCCAGGGACTGAGGAAGGAGGACCACTTGAGCACATGAGCTCCAGAATAGTCTGGGCAACACAGCAAGACCCTGTTTCAAAGTGGGCAAAAAGCATTTGGGTGTGCACATGTGTACACACACATGCTCACACCCACACCCACACATTCTATTAATCATTATATAGTGGCAAGGTAATATGCATTTAAAATTAGCAAAAATGTACTGATAAAAATACGTATTCTATAACCTATATCTTAAAAATAGAATATAACTTCTTTCATTAAATATATAAATTTAGCTTTAAAATGGTAAAATCAGCCTGTTGTAGGTCGAAGGTCTTATGCATCTACTGGAGTCTTATCGGTTGCCTTCTATAAAGGTTGAGACTAGCACACTACAACCTAAAGGCCAAATACAGGCAGGGTCAACTGCTCTGGTATTAGCTGACAAGCAGTTTTAATTTTCAAGGCTTTTTAGGGAAAATAATGTTTAAGATACCACTTTGCTCTCTGGGTCTCTATAGAAAATGCTTGCCATGCCCTGACTTGTATCACAGAACTTCTCAGTGAAATGCTCAGTTCCTACCACCATAAATACAAGTCTGTTGGTGCTTTTGTTAAGCTGGAAAAACAACAAAATTTCAAGCAGACAAATACATTAAGGACGGGTATATGTAGCTAAAATAACAAATAAGCAGGGCTGGAGAGTTGGCTCAGAGGTTAAGAGCACTGACTGCTCTTGCAGAGGTTCTGAGTTCAAATCCCAGAAACCACATGGTGGCTCGCAACCATCTGGGATCTGATGTCCTCTTCTGGTGTGTCTGAAGACAGCGACAGTGTACTCACATACATGAAATACACACACACACACACACACACACACACACACACACACAAATAAGCAAATAAAAGACAGTAACAAAATACTCCCCAAAAGGAGCTCCAAAAGGAGCTTCAAATCTTCCCCAAAATTGAAGGTAAAATTTATTAAAATGTACCTTGGATATTATAAATTACCAAAATTATTTGGAGTAGCTCTTTAAAATCTTCCAAAACTTTAAAATATTAAATTATTTTTTAAGAACTATTAATGATTTTTCAAAGCAAATTAATTTCTAAATCAAACAAGTCTAGTGAAAAGTGAGCATTCAAGTTACAGTTAGGCAATATATTGTATAAAAAAATCCATAAAATACAAATAAATACAAGAAGGGCCAAGCACGGCTTAAGAAGTGTCTGTATATCTTAACTCTATACATGTTAGACAACTCACACTATCTAAAAACCAAATTTAAGTTCATCTATTTCTATACCGTATGCCTTTAACCTGACAAAATGAACTGGGCATGGTGGCATATACCTGTAATCCCAACACATGGGAGGTAGAGGCGAGAGTTCAAGGCCAGCCTCTACTACATAGTAAGTCTGAGATTTGCCTGGGCTGTCTCTGTCAAAACACAAAAACCAAACATAAACAAAGCAAAACAAATTTTTAAATTTCTAAATTTTTAAAGGTGTTGGTAGTATGTGTGTCACAAAACACTGTTAAAGCTAGAAAGCTATTTTAAAAGGAGAATAGGTAGTGTTCTAAATCAATAATGAACTACAGTATACCAAAGCATTAATGTCAAACACAAATAATAAATTAAATGTAGCTATTTAAGGCTCTTACCAAATGAGAGGTGGAGAGCAACCCAGAGATGATAAGCCAAGAGACTCCTTTCACTGTGCTCTATGGCTTCTACTCAAACTGTGGCCCAACTCCCCAACCAGCACCACCCGACAATGCAAAGGAATGCGCAACATGGGCTTCAACACAAACACAATGTCTGGACTTTGACTTTAATAAGGTCAGCTGATTTGTGTGCATATTCTAGTCTGAGAGGCCCTTTCTTCTGTGTTTACAGCCAGCCCAGTCTCGGGCTTTTCCTTTTCTCCATGAAATGTCAACTATGATTGATGTTCACTAGTATGAAAGGTGCCTTTGCAAGTTTAAACAATGGAAGGAGTAAAGTATTAATGGTAAAATCTATACAGTGTGTTTTCAATAAAATTCCTTACATTGAATTATTTCATAGGAGGACTTAGGGAAAAGTTACAGATATTATATTATATGTTCTGGGCTGCTTCTAAATAAAATCAAGAAGACTTGGAAATAGAACATAGAAACAAACCTCTCATGCCTTTGGACTGCGGGATGGACTTGGATAAAATAGCTCCCTACCCTGAAGCCGAGTGATGCACACCAAGTCTCTATAAACTAAGTAAACTGTGAACCAACTGGCACGCAGGAGATACCCATGGACAGTCAAACTACAGAAACTCACTTTTTAAGAATATCTAGTTGCTTTCTAAATATTCCCTTACTTTAATCACAACTTTCTCCCTAAAGAATAGACCCTCAAAAACTTTCCGCCAAAAAATAATTCTTCAAATACAACTCAACAAATCCTAAAAACTGCTTCTAAAACAGGAAAGTCAAACTTTATTCCATCATTCTGTCTTTATCATTTCAGTGGGAAAAAATTTCCACATTTCTTGAATCCTAAATGTAAAATGTACTCTAGGCAGAAGAAACAATTTCAAAATGAAAAGAAAACGGAATACCAGGCATAGTGGAGGACATCTGTCATCCCAGCACCTGCAAGACAGACTTAGGGGACTGAGAGTACAACCCCAGGCTGGGTACAGAGACCATTGCAACCCCTACCATCTATCTACACCCCCCTCTCTCTTGTGCATACATGGGGGGTGGGGGGATCCAAAGTAATATTGTGGTTCCTAGATAAGAAGTACTATCTACTTGAGAAGACATTTGCCAAATAAACATTATTTTCTATGTTAGAATAATAGAAAGACTGGAGAATCACATGAAATGAGGAACATGTAACAATAGTTATGGTGGCAAGTAGACCCCAATGATACCATTAGGAAATGGAGAACAGTGGTGAGCATCATTTGGAGCACCCGGCAGAGTAGGCGCACATCTCTCCGGTGGCACTCACCTGTCTTGTCTTCGCTGAGGTCTCAATGAATGGAATCCCATAACTCCTTGCTAACTCCTGAGCCTGTTTCGTGTCCACTGTTCTAGAAGGCAAGTCACACTTATTCCCTACTAGGACCATAGGCACATCTTCAGAGTCCTTTACTCTTTTAATTTGTTCTCTGGGGAAGAAACAAATGGAAGCAGAAGCATAAGTAACACAAAAATACTTCAAACTTTGACCTCAACTTCATCTTACAAAACTGTATTGAATTGTTTCTTCATATGAATCCTAGTTTCTACCCTACCAAAATGTCCTCATTTCTCTTATTTTCCCTCTAAAACAAAAACCTTACATATCTGTTTGTTCATATGCATATATAAAATAAGAAATATACTAAAGTTTCAAATCAAAATGTTTAAAATATCTTACAAACAAGATATATACGTAAATGTGTATGTATACAGTTGAAAATATTTTCATCCAATAGATATGGTGGCTCAGGCCTTCAATCCCAGCATTAGGGAGGCAGAGGCAGAAGGAGCACTGTGAATTCCAGTCCAGTCTGGATAGTGAGTTCCTCGCAAGCCGAAGCTACATAGTAAACCCTACCTCAAGGAAAAACTGTGTTTGTTTTCACCCAAACATGAATTAATGGCATCAACATAACTCTGACATTTCCAAGGATTCTTCCCTACCATCTGTGGGTAAATATTCTAAGAAACTTGAATGCGTGTTTGAAATTGGGGATAGTACCAATGTACACATCAATAATACACTTTAATGGACAATTGACAATATAGTAAAAGAAGAATAAAACAAAAAACTCTAACAATATGTAATAAAAGATAGTCAAAACTCAGGAATCCTTTATTTTTTGAAATTTCCATTTCACATTTTCATACTTAGATGAGGTGGCATGAGTGAAACATCAGACAATAAACTAATGGGAAGGGGATTCCTGCATTACTCAGACAAAGACAACCATTAAAGACTGATTTTAGTTTTAATTTTTAACCAAGTATATGTGTGTCTGTGTATAGGTATATGCATGTGAATTCAGGTGACAGTGAAGGCCACAAGTATTGAATTCCCTGGAGATACAGTTACATGTGGTTAGGAGATGCCTGGCATGGAAACTGGGACTTAACTTTGGTTTTCTGGAAAAGCCACACAGTCAATAATTGCTGAGCCCTTCCCCAGCCCTGAAGACTGTTTTGGTTTTTTGTTTGTTTGTTTGTTTGTTTTTTGCTTTTTAAAAAAAAAAGAAAAAAGAAAAAAAAGGGCAACATTAAAGGGAATATAATGTGTATTCTGTTCAAAATCCTTTTTATGTTTTGTTGTCAATATAATGTGTAAATAAATTCTAAATTTGGGGGGAAAATGTATTCCTTCACAATTTCTGTGAATCTCCAAGATGCTGATAGGAAGGGTTATTCCCCAGGTCTCCTATCAACAAGTTCCCCTGAACACCTCTACAGAAAAGTACTCCCACAGTCACTTCACCTTAAACCCAGGCATCTTAATGAGTATGCTACACTTAATGAGGCTAACACACAGTTAGGAGGCACAGCCAAGAAGGGGGAGAATTGCTTAATAAGCAGTGCAATGAATACTGTAAACCACCAAGGAAAGAATGTAAAATACATTTCATTTATTATTAAGTAAGTATGTGTACATTTCTCAGACTCTTAAAATAAAAGCCAGTAATTGTTCTAATTCTTCAACCTCTTAGAACCATCTAAACATATTTTTAAAAAGCCCACTTAAGGCTACTGCTTACCCAACCAATGAAATTCTGTAATAAAACATACTTATTTTTAAGACCACTGGAGTGACACCATCCCAAACCTTCTTTCCATGTTTCTGTTTCTCGTTGGCACTTTTATCCATCTAACAAAGTAAGAACCTTACTTTTCTAGTGCAGGATAGGTAAGAGTACCAAGGCAGGCCCTTGCGTCAGACAGGCCTGGTCTCAGCCAGCACCCTCCTATCTGTACAAACAGGGACAAGTTATGTAACTACTGTAACCTTAAGAGATGTATTCGTAAAACAGGAATTCTATATACTTGACACAAATGTTTTCAACTTTAAATAGATTGTGCAGGCCTAACAACTAGCAAAGAATCAATAAATGTAAACTATCATTATTTCACATGTCAACTTTCATATTCAACTTAAACCCACCTATAATGGTGAATATCTTCAAATGATTTAGTATTATTTATGGCAAATACACAAAGAAAGCCCTCCCCAGTTCTCATGTACTGGTCCCTCATTGCACTGTACTCCTCTTGACCTGCTGTGTCGAGAATATCCAAGAGACAGGTTTCTCCATCAATTACTACTTGTTTCCTGTAGGAGTCCTGAGAAGGTAGAAACACAGTCTGGATTATTACAGTGCACCTTTTAAAACATGTATATAAGCAACTTAGCAACAGAAGACCCCAGTCCAAATAGGCAGAGCACTTCAGACATTTTCCAAAGCAGACAAGTGGTCAGCAAGCACTCGAAGAGATCATTAGGAGACCTGCAAATCAAAACCATCAGACACCATTTAGCACTCATTAGGATGGTTATTAGCAAGCATCTTGAGAGGCAGAAGCAGACAAATCTCTGTGAGTTCAAGGCCAGCATGGTCTACATAGCAAATTCCAGGCCAGCCAAGTCTACATAGTGAGACCTTGTCTTAATGCATCCCGGCCAAAGAAACAAAAACAAACAAACAAACAAAAAAACAGAAAACAACGTATTTGAGTATTAGAGGGCTGTAGAAAACTAATTGCTGGGCAGAGCTATTAAGAATGCTAAATGGTACAGGAACCACGGAAAAAACAGTTTAGCTTTGAAAGTTAATGTAGCCATTCAATTCCTACACACACACACACACACACACACACACACACGCACACACGCAGAGACTCTGTAGCTAAAACACAGAAACAACCAAAGTGCATACTGAATCACAAATGGACTATCAAAATGTAATTATGTAAATCAATCAAATATGGTTCTGTCATAAGGAGGGACAATATTCTGAACACATGCTACAACATAGATGAACCTTGAACATATATGCTAAGTCACAGGAATCAGACACCAAACATTTTATTATTGCATATATAATAGACACCTAGAATAGGAAAACTCAGAGAGACAAAACAACAGAAGTTCCCCTTAGGACTAAGAAGAGACAATTAGAAGTATTGTTTAATGGGGATAGAACATAAAATTTCTAAATGCAAACAGTGCTAATTGTCACACAACACTGTGAATACAATGCTGCTAAACTACACACTTAAACACAGCCAGGAGAGATGGCTCAGCCATTAAAGGTTAGGTTCACAACCAACCAAAGAAACCAAACCAAACCAATCCAAGCCAGTGGCAAACTTTGATTTGCATACACACACATTATGTGAAGATTAAAACTTGTAATTATGCAGGTTAGATTAAGAATGTATTAAATATTAATACTACAAAAATAGCTCTCACAACTCTTATTCATGATGACTTAGATGTCAGATAACTAACTTATAATAATAAGCTCAGATCATCAGGCTTTGGCTAGTCCCTTTACCTGCTGAGCCATCTCACCAGCCCTAAGTAAGGTCCATGTCCTTGACAGAGGTAATTTCTATAGAGATTCAGCTCTCGTCTCTCTTTTGTACTGACGCTAAATATATTTTTTTGTTTAGCTTTTGCTTTTACTTTCTGAATTCATTTTCTTGATGCTGAGAATTAAACCCAGAACCTCACATCCGCTAAGCATATGGTCTACCACTGAGCTATAATTATAGCCCCACACTCTGGTCTCTTCTACCTCCTAAGTATCAGCATTGCAGGTGTGCCCCTGTCCCTAACAACTTACAAAACCTTCAGACCCCATTTGACAGTACACACACAAAATACAGCTGTCTCTGCAGGTATTTTATAAGATGTTTCTGTAATGAACACTCACTCACTCAAACTCGGAAAGCTGTCTCACTCTGCTCCCTTCCTGATGTATATACTGACAGCAAAATTCCGAGCCGCATGTACTTGTCATAAAGTATAATCCACAGACTACGTATATATTTTTTTAAGATTTATTTTAGGCATATAAATACACTGTAGCTGTCCTCAGACATATCAGAAGAGGGCATCAGATCCTTACAGATGGTTGTGAGCCATCATGTAGTTGCTGGGAATTGAACTCAGGACCTTTGGAAGAGCAGCCAGTGCTCTTAACCATTGAGCCATCTCTCCAGTCCCCACAGCCTACTTATAAACAATGCTGCTAGTTGCAAACAATGGGTTTCTGTTAAAGAATTCAGTCACTATGAAGTTATTTAACTACAGCCAGTATCTTCAGAAGCATGTGGTTCCTGTGCTACATAGAAGACAGGGCAACTTGACAAAAACTAAGGGTCAAAAGTGCTATATAACAAAGTGTCATCTGGAAAGAAGCCACAGGACTGAAAAGAAGGCAAAAAGCAAGCAGAACAAAAAGTGATATTTGGGGCTGAAGAGATGCCTGTCACTCAATCTGCCAACCTGAGACCGGTCCCAAGATCTCACACAGTAGGAGAGAACCAACACCCACAATTATTTAACCACTACATATACCAGGGTATGCACACTTGTACACACATGGAAATTAATAAATTAACTTAAAATGATATATGTACACTAAATATTTTGTTCTAATTTCATGTTATTGACAGAAAGTAGGGGAAAACAAAACAAAGCTCTCTATCAATGTAGCATCTAAAACCCCAAGAGGTTTTTAACAAAAAGCTTAACAACACACCTCCCCCCAGACCAAGATCTATCTAGCCCACTGTTTTGTATGCCCCAAGAACTAGCTTTTACACACTGAAAGGATTCTGAAGTCAGCAACTCTGAATCCCCGAAGATGATGTGACTAAGACCCAAGTAGCCCTTACAGAAAAATCTGCCAATCCCTGTAGGTAGGCCTGTAAAATAACTTCACAGATTTGAAGTATTCTGAAAACAAATTTATTTCCTTTATTAAAAATAATCATGGGGTTGGGGATTTAGCTCAGTGGTAGAGCGCTTGCCTAGCAAGCGCAAAGGCCCTGGGTTCGGTCCCCAGCTCCAAAAAAAAAAAAAGAAAGAAAAAAAAAGAATCATATTATCAAAGTACACGTTATCAAAGCTCAACCAATTCAAAAATAGATTCAACAAGGACACTAGTTAATGATGGAACAAAGAAAAGCACCAATATTTCACATTTAAATTAGTGTTATTTCTGGCCTTCAAAGAAGGGACACCAGGTAGTAACTTACTACTATCCTCAGGAAATTAGGACAAAATAAAGTCACTTAAACCCACCGAGCACAATAAAAAAGCAATAAAAGTTATTCCATGTGGGGGAATTATCCCCAGCAAAAGTGACTTTTTTTTTCTATCTGTGAAGTAGTACAGAACTTCTAAATAAAATGTACTCTGCTGGCAAGAAGGTACTGCAGGTGGAATGAAATCATTTCTGGTGATAAAATGAGGCACATTCCTTTTGGAAAGCAATTCTGTATTTATTTAAAGTAATATACATGTTCATAGCCTTTGACACAATGCCATTTATGATGACTTTAAGGAAATAACAGTTTAGTTAAAAATGGCAAGTTAAACACTAACAAGGTATCTTAAAAGGTCTTACAAAAATTTATATAGGTATTCAATAATAACTCACAATATTAGACAAACTCACACCATTTGTCTATTCTCAAAATATACTGCAAATCCAGGCACCCACCACCACCACTGCCCCATCAGTCACCCCTAGAACACATGAAGATACTGATTCAGACACCTAGTCCATGGCACTGTCTAGTCTCAGGCAGGTACTGGTTTACTTCCTGGACTCCTAGGACTTGTTCTCTTTAAGGAAGCAGAGGACTATTCTTTAAATGTTGATCATGTCATCTGCTTAGTCTCTCAATTCTACTTTCCTTCTATCTTAAAAACAAAATCTAAAGAACGTTTCTTCTCCAACATTCCCAATATGTCCTTTGTGCCATGTATTTCAACTGTGAATTTATTTACACCCATGCCTGCCCACCCCAACCCAGTTTTGGACTGAAAAGTAGCGGTGCTAAGTCTTAAATATCACAGGAATCAGTAAATAACTGTTAAACGGATGCATCTATTTAATATAAATACAAATAAAAAAACTAAATGTAATTTTAATTATAATTATGTTAATATAAACACAACAGAATTTTTTAAAGATTGTACCAACCTCTCTTAAATATTCTGTACTAAAGACACTGCTCATCTGAAATGAAACTACATAAAACTACTGTTGTTTTTTTTTGTTTTGTTTTTGTTTTTTAATTTTTTTTTTCGGAGCTGGGGACCAAACCCAGGGCCTTGCACTTGCTAGGCAAGCGCTCTACCACTGAGCTAAATCCCCAACCCCAAAACTACTGTTTTTTATTTTTATCCTTTTTATTAGTTTCAAGAGTGCTCTTTAAATTAGCAGTTCAGCTTTAAATATTCTTCAGTGTTTTAAGTGTCTTCTAAAGCTAAGTATAAGTTAAAGATAAGTTATTAAAAGATTTCATGAATTTTAATAAGGTAAGTCACTTTTAACTACAAAGTACTAGCAAATTTTATATATGGCACTGCCATTCAAACCATATAATATTGACACAATCAGAATAATATACACTATTTTAGAACATTTATGATAATCTGTAATCCAGGGAGGGAGGAGCCCAACCTGAACAATTATACACTGAGTTTAATACTAGCCTAGACTACCTGGGAAAACTCAATATTAAAAAAAAAAAAAAAGACAAAAATGTTGGTACACATAGGCTGTGCACTACATCTTTCCCAAGCAACACTGAGAATACACCCATTCGTCACTAACAGAGATTTTGAGTTTCTATTTTGAAGAAATGTTTCCATATGGTAAAAATAATTGTGGTTTTATGAGGAATAATATTGCTGTTTGAATCCTCATACTTCTATGTTTTGATTCCTTTGTAATTTTTTTTTTGTTAACTTGTATAACTTTTTAAAAAGTGTTTGCCTGCCTTTATGTTTTAATGAACACAAACTTCATCTGTAGAACCATTACGAGGAATTGGGGTCAGGGTGGGAGATCACTCAAGAGAAGAAAAATCCAATGACCAGAATACAGTATGTGGTTTTCTAGTACAACTTATGCTCATTTTTTTTTTTTTTTAGAATAATCAACTTGGGAAGACAGTCAACAGTGAACAGAAAACTATGAAACTTTCACTGAGAGGACTCCTATTATGATTAATAGTGATTACAGCAGCCCATGTGTGCTGAGCTCTTACTTACAGGCCCAACAGTGTGCTAAGCGCTTACAGGTACTACCTCAGCCAGTCTCTACCTTTAGGCTGTGCCTTTGTCTTTCTTTATGAATAGGGGAGCTGAAACATCAGCTCACATGTTATTTGGGGATTTACCTCTGCAGTGGTTTGCTATTTTCTTAACATGTATTACAAGTACTTTTCACTGTTTAGTAATACCTATGGGGAAAAATTATGAAATTTACTTTCTCTATTAATTGTCTAGCACTTTATATTATTACCTTTCTAAAGATTTAAATGCATTAAAGAATGGTGTGTTCCACACCACTGTTTATAAAGACTGTACACTCAGTTCTCAAAGATAGCTAGAAATATGCATAGTGGCTGGACATGACCAATTAACAGACCTGAAGAGCCAAGGCTGGGGCTTGGGTGACACGTGTCTGTAATCTCAGAACTCACTTGGGAGCTGAGGCATGAGGATCAAGAGTTTGAGGTCAGAGTCTAGTGAATCCAGTGTAAGGCCAGCCTAGGGTACATGATACTCTCTTAAAAATCTCCAATCGACTGCAGAAGAGGGGAGAATGTGAAGTACATGAATAGATAAATAGATAATTGATAAATTCACTCCTACCCACTATGTTCCTATACCCAAGAACAGTTACTGTGATCCTAAAGGCCACATTTGTGCTGGTTATTACAGCTCCTTAATCTGAAGCAGAAACGTTCTAAAGTCCAAATTTTTGGATTAAGGATGTTCAGGCAATAAAACTTGCACAAATATTCCAAAATCCTTGGAACTGAAATTTGAAAAATGTTTGGTTCTAAACATTTCGTGTAAGATATTCAATCTGTATATAGTTTCAAAAAGACACCAGAAAAATTGTTTTATCTTTCTTTTTCTTCTCTTTGTTTTTTTACTTTTCCCTGAAACGGTAGTCCTGGAAGCTGCTGTGTACAGCAGTGTCTACACTCAGAGAGAGGGTAGTCCTGAAGCTGCTGTATATGGCAGTGTCTACACTCAGAGAGAGGAGCTACCTCTACGTCCAAGAGCTGGGATCAAAGGCAGGCACTACCATACTTGCTTGGTGGGTTTTTCTGAAATAGAGTAACTATGTAGCCCAGACTGTTCTCAAATTCAAAATTCTCCTGCCTCGGTCCTCCAAGTGATAGAACTAACTACAGGTGTGTACCAACACAACAGCTCAATCTGTATATGGAAGAAGAAGATCCAGAGGAAAAAAATGTATATAAGAATTAAACAGACAGAAATAAATGTTAACACTAAGCAGGACAAAGTAGAATGGTACTACACAAGAGATCAACTTTGCCTTAAAGACAGGGGAAAGGAGGTCACTTAAGACAGGAGCCGAGAAAACATACAAGTACAGTTCATCTTAACTTAGTGGAGATAAAGGTATGTAGCAGGGAGTAAGACAGATGATCAAGCAAAAACTAAATGTGGGATGTCTACATGAGAGAACCTTTCCATAAAAAGGAATGAAATTTGTAACAAGGACCTGGAATCATGTATGTAAAAATCAAACACAAGGCCAGGTAACAGTGGTGCACACCTTGAATCCCAGCACTTGGGAGGCAGAATTCAAGGCCAGCCTGGTCTACAAAGCAAGTTCCAAGCCAGTCAGAACTACAAAGAGAAACATGAGACTAAAGAAATATATACCAGACACAAAAGCTACATTAGATGATACATGATTCCCTTAAATGACATATTAAGAATATGCACATGCGGGGGCTGGAGAGATGGGTCGATGGTTAAGAACACTAACTGCTCTTCCAGAAATCCTGAGTTCAATTCCCAGTACCCAAATGGTGGCTCACAACCATCTGTAATGAGATCTGATGCCCTCTTCTGGTGTGTCTGAAGACAGCTACAGTGTACTCATGTACATAAAATAAATAAATCTTAAAAAAAAAAAAATAAAAAGAATATACACATGCAAGCAGACAGTAGTTAATGGCTGCCGGACTGGAAGGAGAAGGATTTGGGGAGTGACCACTAATGGGTGTGGGGCTTTCTGGTGTGATGAGAATATCCTGGAAGTAGATAGGTAGCAGTGATGGTTATGACTCTTATAAAGGACTAGCATCTCTGGCTGCACACTTAAAAAGGTTATTTTGTTCTATGTGATTTTCAGTGCAATGTTTTAAGGAGTAGTGTAGAGAAGATGAATATAATCTTAATTCCCAATCTAAAGACATTCTGACATGCAGGTGCCTAGGACAGAAATCTAATCACCAGACAGGCCGGGAGTCTCCTGGCAGCTTCCTTCATGTGGTATGGACTTGTCAAACTACTTCTATCTCCCACCTGCTCCAAGCCACTGTTCTTTCAGGGACAACAATGGATACAATCATGCACAGGACAGATATTCAAGTGAGGATTAAAAACAACAAATATCCCTTCATAAAATGAAAAGTGCTATACAAGTCCATTCTTTCATATAGTACACCACGCCCGCCACTACTGACCACAAAGTGGGATCCAGGTCACTGGCGATTAGTGACTGCCCAGAAGCACACAGTCACTAGACATCTGTACTTAGAGTGGTCTTTACAGTTCTAGTTACCATGTCAAACCACAACAGGTCTGGACAAATCCCAGGAAAAACAAGCTAGAACTGACAGTTCAAGATTTCTATCTTGATTGGTGAATAAGAATATTAAAGATCTTGTTCTCATGATAAAATATAAGATCATAAAATTCTTTTGAAGTAGGAATAAAGAAAACAAAAACTTATTTTCTGAATTCTAAGTTCTGGAATTAGGATAACTAACACTTTACATTAGAGAAAATGAAATGTGCACTACTCCTTAAGAGATAAACCTACCATTAATTCAAAAATATGAACTCAAATATTATCAGAATTTTGAAAACAAGGATACTAAAAGGCACGTATCAAGCTCAAGCAAGCACATTCAGGGTGCACTGTAGCTTTTAGTCTAACAAGTCCAACAAGCTCAGTCCAAGCAGTGTTCACAAAGGAAATGCATCCTGTGCTCTCCACACAGCCTCCTTTCCTCTTAAGTATTAATTACACAGAAGACTCCCAAGTAAAGCTGATAGATTTATAAACTGATATAATCACAGGTTGCATCTACAGGTTAAAAATACAAAAAACAACCTTGTTTTCATTGTCATTACAAAAGCAAGTGAGTTACCAGTAGAGGGCGCGCAAGAAAGGGAGACGAGCTGGCCACAGCTTTAGAGGAAAGTTTTCTTCAAACAAAACAGCTTTTAAAATGAGACTATTTTCAAGTTAGAAAGTTTTAATACAACTTTAGAGTAAGGAAAAAATGCACAGTAACCTAACTTTACAAAAAGTGAACTTTAAACCTATGTCATACTTGAAAATCAAAATAAAAGTTCTCACCGGGACATGAATTTGATAATCTGAGCAATGTTTAAAACTGTGTAGCTCATAGGCTTTACTTCGCCTCAGAACCACTGATATCTGGGCTGACACTCTGGGCTGACACTCTGGGCTGATACTCTGGGCTGATGATACTCTGGGCTGATGATACTCTGGGCTGATACTCTGGGCTGATGATACTCTGGGCTGACACTCTGGGCTGACACTCTGGCTCTTTGCTAGTTCTAGTTGAGTTGTGTGAGGACTTCATAAGAGATTGTAATAACCATGTCCCACTGAGAAGTTAATTGAAAAATTAGTGCATTTCATAAAAGATAAAAAATTTCAGAAGTCCAGGTGACTTGCACATGTACTATCTCCAATATTAGCATGTTCTGTGGCAGTTTCCTTAGTAAATTCAAGTCGTAGTAGCTGATGCACAGTCCAGAAGGTTACTGAATACTTCCCTAGTCTGAAAGACAGCTACTTTCTCACTTACCACAGTGGGAATTTACTTGTCTCACAGAGTCTAAATTCAGTCTTTCCACTAACTAGCTAAATACTTTACACAAGTTAGAACACCTCACAAGTTTATAGATAAAAATCAAAGAAGCAATGACTGCCCTCTTTCACCTCCTAGGATCATACTTTACAAATTGTAAATCACTAAAAAAAGTGATGGCATCACCATTTAAATTTGTGTAAAGCTCCCTGCCACTTCTTAATGTAAAGAAACGAATGGAATCCCAAAGGCAAGCATTTCACCAGCGACTACATCCTAGCCCTCCTTCATTTTCCGCTGTAAGACAAGGGCCTCACTAAGTTGTGCAGGCTGTCCTTGCACCTGCTCTGTAACCCAGGCAGGTCTTGAACTGGAAATCCTTCTGCCTCAGAGTATGGAGTAGCATCTGTCCCCAGACTCAGCTTCCATGCTCTCTGTCATTTTCTCTCTGACATTTTTCATCAATTGAAACTTTTTGTACTCATAGGAAGGTGGCGTTTTTGATCAATCAAATCTCTTTCACTCTTTGCCCTTCTTATAGGTGAACCACACCAAGAAAGGACCATGTCAGTTTCCTCAAACTTGCCACAGATTATGAGATAAGGTATAGACTTTTCTCCAGCTGCTAACCTATCTTGGGGAATGTCAGGTTCAAAGTTCACATGTTATCAGTGCTCCTCAGAGTCAAGTCTTCTGGGTGGTAGGAACCACAACCAGGGTAAGAAATTTAAATGTATAGCCTTTTTTCCTGCCTTCCTTATACACAATAGATTGTTAGCTGTATATTACATTTTAGCAAATGTGAGCTAACGGCTTCCTAAGTTCTATTTTACCAGGCTCCTACAGTTCTGATCTCATGCTGTATATATTCACAATGCTTTTTGACGTAACAGAAGACAGCACAATGAAACACATTTTCAAGGAAAATGGAGGTTACTTCTGCTGAAAGCATCTTCCAAATTCCAGGAAAATTTCCCCATTTCACATACATTCTATTAAAACTTCCTTTTACATTTGATTTAAATGGTTGAATATATCAAGTAACTTTGTATTTAGAATACCAGTCAAAATGGGTAAGCTTTTTGATCTTCCTCAAAGAAAAAAGGAGAACTACATACAGCAATTCAACTGACCTGTCAAAGTAAATGTATGAAGAATAGTTAGTACACAGGAGCTCTGCTTCACTGAGGTAACTCTTTTAACTTGGAAAGCAAACAAGAGTCATTTTTATGTTGAAGAACAACCTTTTTAGAGAGTGGTATACTACTACTAAAAAATTACTTGACACTTCCTAACAACTATTTAATCAACCTTCAATGTTCTAATACTTCAAGAAGTAACAGAGACCCATCCGGGCCCTGTGACCTACTTGAGATTTCATAGCCATAGATTCCGAAGCACTACAAAATTCTTCAGAAGTCGTTTTTTTCTTCTTTTTAAATTAGTACATGAAGTAAGGATATAGCTTAGTGAGTATAGGATTGCCTAACAGGCCAAAGGACTTGGGTTCAACCCCCCAGCACAGCCTAGAATGAGCATGGAGGCACACAGGCCTATAATGCAGCCTTGTCACTCAGGGGTGGAAGCTAGATAGCTAGATGATCAGGACTGCATGCTAGGTCTCAGCTACCTGAAGGAAGACCCATCTTGGGGTACATTAGAACCTATCTAAGAAGATTGGGATATCACACATGTAGTACAGGAATTAACAAGCACTGTTGAAGAATAGCCCTTCCTGCTAGTCTTAGAGATTAACTAAAGTCTTCTTTGGTCTGGAAAACTTGAATCTATTGACAGCAACAGGATATACTACCTGATTTTTCAAGCTCTCTTTCAGGTTTTAATTCTATTATTCAACAGTTGGCCTTTAGTTAGTTAAGATTCTATGAAATGAAAAAAGTCTGACAATAATTTAAAGATCTTACTCATCAAACCATATTAAGCTTAAAAAAACTTAACCATCAAGTGATTCTATTTTTCTAATATGATCAAATTTTATCACCACATCAACATTCCAAGAAATCCAGAACAATAAAATATTTTCAAAAAATAACTTTGAAGGTACACGGTGGCACACATGTTCAATCTTAGCATTTGGGCAGCAGAGGCAGGTAGATGGATCTCTGTGAGTTCAGAGCTAGTCCAGTCTACATTAGTGAGTTCAAGACAGCCAGCGCTACATAGTAAGACCCTGTCTAAAAGACACCAAACAACAACAACAACAACACAATAACAACAAACCCATAAAACAACAATAACAAACCTTCCAGGAGCAGATCAAATGCAAAGCTTTATTCTTAACTTTCACAAAATCATAAAATTATATTTATCAAAATGCAAATACAAGACACAGTTGGCATCTTGGACCTTATTCTCTGTGACATGTTCTCAAAAGAAGTGGGGTTCCTTGCACCGATGGTTCCCTATTACTCAGTTTAAAGCCTTGGAACTTAAGGACATCATATATAATTTTCTAACAAACATAAAAATAAGAGATATCTTTTTCAAACAAAGGATGACTGCCACCCTTTACAAATTGTACATAGAATATAAAGCAGCATTTACCTCTATCGTAGGATCATATTCATCCACAAAGTGATTCTGAATTAGCTGTATCGTCAAGGCACTCTTGCCTACGCCACCAGCTCCAACTACCACAAGTTTATACTCAGTCATTTTCAGCAGGCCTTATAATAAAAATAATAAAATATAACTAAATTAGAACATGTTCCACACAAGATTATCAAGTACTTTATCAGTATGTTAACACTCACCTTTGTCTCTAAAACTCTAAGGCATTCTGAATTCAGTGACTGCAGTTGTACAGAGTAACCCTTATATGACTGACAACTCCCTCATCAACACTTAATAGACCAGTCCTTTCATCTTCTATCATTAGCTTGTTTGATCTGAACAGCCAGACTACTCTTGTCGCAGCGAATGGCTCTCAAAGGAATGTATCATGGCTTCACTCAGTACAAGGACCCTGCACCATACTCTATACCCTGTGGCCACACCCGCAGGAGCTTGTTGACAGCTAGCTCAACACCTACCCTTGCAGTACTCATTGTTGGCTGGGCAGTAAAAGTTTGAAGTTAGAGAGCCTAAGAGCATCTTTGCCAACTGTCGCAGAAAACAGTTTTAAAGCCGTCAGAGTTCTGCAGTGATAGGCAACCAAATAGGAAGCTGGTGTTAAAACTGAATTGTTGTGGGGAAAGAAACATTTAGGCAATGAAGCAAATAAAGATATTTGGTAACATTTTAATCTATAAACTATCTGTGGGGAATGGAATTAACTATTTGGTGTAAGATCAGATAAATTATAACAAACATAATCCTTTGAGTACTAAAAACTACCTTAGTACCTCTGTACAAGAAAATAAAATTGAATACAATTCAGAATTAAAGACTTTTTTTGGCAAGAAGAAAAATGTGAAGGAATGTAGAGATTCTCAGTAATCCCTGCGACTTGTGCCTTGTTTATAATACGCTGCACTCCCACCAGGTGCACTAAGCACCGGCAATTTATACAGTTAACAACCCCAGGTAGAACAGTTACTTTCTAGTCTGCTACTCCAAACAAAACTTTGAAATAAATATATTCTCTTTATCTCCTTCCCCTTGATACCATATATTATTACAAATAAAGAGACACATGGATGAAA
This sequence comes from Rattus rattus, assembly GCF_011064425.1. NCBI lineage: Eukaryota > Metazoa > Chordata > Mammalia > Rodentia > Muridae > Rattus > Rattus rattus. The sequence goes on from NC_046159.1 coordinate 3,008,282, forward strand.
AGAACAGTACTAAAGTGACAACTTATTATACAGTAAGTAGTTCCAGGTCAGTGTAAGTATATATAGCGTAAACAAACACAAAATACAGTCTACTTATTGATGACCAAGAACTGTTCACACTGGTACCAAGAGGGGAAAATGCAGTTTGTTTTTCCAACTCACTGTCGTCCTCACCCTGGGCCTGAAGCCCTCAGGAACAATACCAAAAGGTCAGAAAACCATTGTTATCACACCTTCATCCAACTCCGGCCCTACTTTGCCCCACCTATCCTTTCTTGCTGCTTGTCAGGAGCCATCCAGTGAGCCAATTGTAACCTAACTTACCTGTGTCTTCAAGTTTTATAACAAATGTGGACCATGGCAAATGGGATAGATGAAAAGAATCACAAGGAAATGTGACCTTTGCCCCTCCCTCCTACAAACAGTGTGGCTAGCTTACAAGAGCAATTTTGGGTCCCTAAAACTTTGTGTGGTAGGGAACAGGATAAGGAGGTTAGAACTATTTTTACAGCAATTGCTTTTTAGCCTTCTTACTATTACAAGGACAACTGGTTCTCTAGGCCCTGTAATCACAATAAAGAGAATACAGATGCAGATGAGATGTAGATATGAAAGAATACAGTTATCTCCTATGAAGACACAATTAAACAGATTGCTAATGGGTAAAAAAATGCTACTTTAATTCTTTGTTCTAGAAAAAGTTTATTTTTTTCATTAAAAATGCATTCATGTTACCAACAGGCATTTTACTTGTAGTTCTAAATAAACTGGAAAAAATTGTTACTTCTAATATAGTAAATACTGGCAGGCCCTCCCAAAGGATTTTTGAGACCCTCAATAATTTGTTTGTAGGTATAAAGGAGTCCTACAGACTGAAATGTTGGTTAATTTAGGGTGTACTGTGGACAGATATTGAATCACTTAAAACCAAGGATGCTTGTGAATGACTACAGTTTCAAATTAAATGTACTGATACTGTAGCATATCTGATGTCTATTGTCTATCACATGAAGGGTCAGCAATCTACCCCTGGTCGAAGAGTGACACCAGTCACTTGGTGGGAATTCCGAAGTGACTATTATGAGCCGACTTTTTCAACATTTCTTCTCAGATGATTTTTTTTCCCACAACAAACAGCTCGCCATTCTGCTTTTAAGTCCTCGCCTTGATGATAACCAAGCTTTAACAAGGCTGGCTGGGGACTTGGGCTGCCTGAGAGGATTTCAATGGTCCGCCCGAATGCTACAATGAACTCTGGAGCCTGGAAGGGGCAAGGGACAAACCGCAGGACTGAGGGGAGAGGACAGCAGGCGATTCAAACTTGACGCCGTGAGGCGAGCTGCCGGCGCTCCACTCGGGGACAGCCCCCTGCCTCGGCTCTTGCCGTTCGTCCCCCTGTGTCTTCACGACACAAAGCCACTCACTCAGACTTGCCGCATTAACTTTTCCTGCTTCCGTGCGGGTCGCTCGCGGGCTTTCCGCGCAGGGCGTGGGCCACCTGTTCTGCCAGCACCATCCCTACCTCCACCTCCTCCTTTGTGGCCGCGGCAATGTCACAGCCCTTACAGGCGTGGGGGAGGGGAGCGGTCGCGAACTCGGCGGCGGACGCCTTTCCCCCCCGAGAACCGCGACGCCCTCTGGCCACCGGGTCCGAACACCTCCCGCCCCGACCTCCCCGGAGACCCACAGCCCGGCCGGCCAGGGAAAGCGGCGTCCCCGAACAGCCCGCGAGCCCGACAAGTTGAGCCGGGCGCGGGGCGCCCAGCGCGGATGCCGGGTGCAGCCGAGGCCGGGAGCGGAGGCCGGACGAGCGCGGAGGGCCGGCCGCGGCCCAGAGCAGGAAGGAAAGCCGCCCGGTCCGCGAAACGGCGGCGGCCGGACCTCGGCGCCCCGCGCCCGCCGCCCCGAGCCGGCTTCATTCAGTGCCGCGGCCCCGCCCGGCCGCGCCGAGCTCCGCACCGGGCAGCGGCCCAGGAGCGCCGCCGCGCCCTACCTCTCTCCGCGCCGCGGAGCCGCCGCGCCTCAGGCTCCCGCCGCCGCCTTCAGGCCGGCGCCGCGCTCGCTCCGGGTCGAAATGGCGCGGGAGCAGGACTCGGGCCGAGCCGCCGCCGCCACCGCCTTCCCCAGCCGTCTCAGCAGCCGCCACAGCGCTGCCGCCTCAGCCGCCTCAGCCGCCGCGGCCGCCGCCTGCCGAATCGAGCCCGGAGCGCGCGATGAGCCCGGCAGGCGGGCGGGCCGCCGCTGAGCTAGCCGATCGATGCGCTCGGTGCTCCGCGCCGCCTCGGCCGCGCGCGCGGGAGGGAGCGGCCGCAGCTCTGTGAGAAGAGAGCGAGGGCGGGAAGCGGCGACCAGGACGGGCCTGGGCGGGGGCGCGCGAGGGTGGTGCCGAGAGGGCGGCGGCCCACGCGGACCCCCGACCCCGGGCTTGCGCTTCAGATCGCCCCGCCTCGAGGCTCGCACGCGGCCGCCCGCCCATCTGCTCCACAGGGCGCGCGCGGCGCTGCTGCCGGGGGCGGACCCCAGCCGCTGCCCTCACGGTCCCTTTGCCCGGACGGTCTGAAGCCTGCAGCTCCCAGCCCGGACCTCTTCTTTTTGTTTTGAGACGGGGGTCTCTCTGTGTAGACCAGGCTGGCCTTCTGCCCAGATGCCACAAGGAGAGCTGGTTTGTAGGAAGTGAGTGCCCTTGCTCCACTGGACAGATCTGAGGAGACCTCTCAGGACGCGAGGTAGAAGACATCCATTCATCAGTTACCACCGCAGAGTTAAACGGGGAGGCAGATAAACGTGCATTCCTGTAGACCGCACTGATACCCCTTCTAGAAAATTCCATCAATTGAGGCCTGGAGAGAGCCAAGGCCCCCGCCCAAAAGACTGCCCACCCACCCACCACTGTCTGTCCTCACAGCCACATCATCAACCACCCATGAAACTGTTACCCTAGCTCTCTGAAGTGATGTCACTCTGTGTACACCCTCACCTCTCCCTCCCAGCACCAGGTGGGAGGCCCAGGAAACAGGAGGGAGACAGGGAAAGAAAGAACGTGCCTACTCTGTGTCAAGTAACTGCTAAATGTTTTGCACATGGCGTATTTAATTATCACAACACCCCCGCGAGGTAGAATCATCATCGCCACTATTTTACAGATGAAGGAAGAGATTTACGGGAAGGAAGAGATGGCGTCCACATTCACACTGCTAAGGCTGAAGGATCCTAACAGAGTATCTCAGTCTGCCTTGAGCTCCCCCAGGGCTCACATTCCAAGTGACGAAAAAGCAAAATTCTAAGATTCTGTGCTGTCCTTGACTACTTGCTACCTTATCTTCTGCCCTTTCTCAAGTTCCACCTTGGGTTTTCACCTTGACTCGTGGCTGCTCTGTGAATGGAGAGGTCGGTTTCTTCTTCTGAGACTGTTCTTAAAACTGTCTCTAGCTACCAATGCCCAGAGCCTCCTATATCATAGGCTTTACGTCTTGTTTAAATGTCTTGCTTCTTAAGTGAGAGCTTCCTTAAAGAACGTCTTTGGTACTGCAACCTCCCCTCAGTCCCTGAACACTACTCTTGGATTTCTCCAAGACATTCACCACTATTTAATGTCTTAGTATTTCATTTTTAATTTCTCTGGATTCTGTTTGTTTGTTTTGAGAGGATCTGTATGTAAAACCAAGCTGGCCTCACACTCATGGAGTTCCATCTGCTTCTTCCTCCTGACTGCTGGATGAAAGGCTAGGGTACTATACCTGGCTCTCTTGATTTTCCCCAACAAAGAATAAATGCTGTGGGAGCAAGGATTCTGGCTTGTTTTGTTGACTGCTAAAGTTCTGGTGCCTATAACAGTCTCGACAAATGAGACACCAGGGAAAGACATGAAATGTGGAGCGAACCCTCTTTAGGAACCCTGAGACTAAATCCTTGCTTAGAGTCCTTTAAACCCGTCAGTGTCTGCCTTCATCATCTTATGCAATCGGCTTTTACACTCACCAAGGTCACCTTCTGATGAACCATGTGCTAGGGTGACTGGAAAACTGTCTGCTGCATAACAAGTTCTTTGGATTTGTTAAATTAATTTGTGCTTATTTGAACGTTGTTTTGTACCAAATCACAGATTATTCTGTGCTACTTTTAAGTCCACCATAAGCATCGCTCTCTCCCTCACAGCTGCTAATGCAGTGTCCTCTGCGATCGGTACTCTGCTAACCATAAAGGGACTGCAGCGCTCTGTGGAGCATGTCCACGCTGATTATAAAAATTCTGGCAGCAGCCGAAATCTAGTCCGTTCACAGGGTCTCAGTTACCATCTTGGCTCATGGCTCCCAAAATGAGTTCCTGTTCTAGTTTCTTCCTGTGACTTCGAGAAAACTCTGGCAACTTAGGAGGGGAAGAGTTTATTTGGCTTACACTTCCAGGTCACAGGCCATCACTGAGAGATGTCCGAGCCAGACCTCAGGCAGGAGCTTGAAGCAGAAACTGTGGAGGAACACTGCTTGCTGGCTCACTCCCAGGCTGATGCTCGGCTAGGTAGAGCCAAGGACCACCTGCCTAGGAATGATGTTGCCCATGGTGGGCTGGATCATTCTTAGTCAGTTAACAATCAAGGAAATTCCCACCTCCCCCAACGGCAGACATATCCACTTCCCGTCTGATCTGGGTAATCCCTCAGTGCAGTCTTGCCTCTCAGACAACTCTAGGCTGTTCCAAACTGACAACTGAAGCTAAGTAGGACAGTTCCTTCTGTTGGTCCCGTGAACCCCGCTTCCCAGCTTCACCTCACAGAGCCTGTCTCCTTTCATTCCCACAGCGGTTCTTACATAAGCTGTGCCAGGCCTTTCTATCATCCACATCCTGGTGCTCTCCCAGGATCTTCCCTTTGTTTTGTTAACACTACAGGGTCCAAGGCGGGAGGTGGGAGGGTTGGATTTTCCATAGCTCCAGAATCATCTGCCATGCTTACATAATTCAAATTCTTAGCATCACCCCCCCCCAAAAAAAAAAAAACAGGTATGCCATACAGTTGGTGTATGGTAGATCAGAAATCTTTTAACAAATCCAAAGATCGCACCCTGGCAGTGAGCACACTGACACTCAATTCTTGACAGCTGTCCTTTCTACATCTATCTTCTGGGGACGCTTTTCCTCCAGCCTTGTGGTTGTACTACAGAATCTACCTGTCGACCTGTTTCCGCAGTCTTCCTGAGAACATGTCACGGGCAGGCACTGGGATCGCGATAGGAAAGGGAGAAGGATAACAACGAGCAAAAATGGAACTCAGGGCTTGCTGCAAGCTTACTGGGGTTTCTGCCCACTTTTGTCAGGCTCTCCTGGAAAGTTAGTGCACATGCACACAGCCTGTTGATCTGTCTTCTGAGGACCAACTGATCCCTTTCTCTCTGGAGCATCCTCTTCTGCAGATAGAATCAAAACCAGAAGGAAAAAAAAAGTCACAAACAACAAAACAGGAGTATGGTGTGTTTCTTGGGACTTTGGAAGGTATGAAATGCTAGATCACTGCACCACAAATGTTAGAAATTTATTCTAAATAAGAACATCTGAGGGAATACTATCAGCTAGGTTCCTCTTAATCCCAGTGACTGAAGGGGAGATTATGAGAGTAAGGCAAGCCTGGACTACGTAGACCCTATATCCAAAAAAAAAAAAAAAAAAAAAAAAAAAAAAATTAAGGAAAAATCATGTCTTCGACCAGAAAATGATTGTTCAGAAACAACTGTTCCTTTTGTGGTTTTATGGTGAGAACTAGCGCCTCACCCATCCTTCATGAGGAGGTATCTATTCCCTGAACTCCAGTTATTCTGGCCATGAACCAGCCTGTGTGGGCTTCTTCACACCGTCTCTTGTGTTGCTGTCTAGGCTTCTGGTGTCCACTAGACACATTCACAGCGATCTGGAGAGGATATGACTATACTGTCCCTCACTGAGCAATAAGAAGAGACTGTGTGGGGCTGTTTTTCTGATGGGTATCTGGCCATCTTTATAGCTAATTAAAAGACTGCTAACCTTCTTTTGTGCTCCAATACGAGTCCAGACATTTGTGGCCACAGTAACATGACACAGGGTAGGAAAGTCAGATACCATCTATGTTGCTTTCTTTGGGACAATCTGTTTTGCTCAGGGTAGGAAGTGTACACAGGTAGAGTAGAGCCGCCTGTCTAGTTCACTTGGTCAGCACATCGTCTCTTCTACACGTGATTTTGTGAGACTGAACTTCGTTTCGACTTCTCTGTTCTTCTCACTTGGCTACACAATCATCCGGGACCTACCTACTGAACTCGGGGTTCCTGGAGAGCAGCTAGCTCTATATGTGTTTTGCTGAGGTGAGCGAATTGTAACAGAACCTCAGCCCTTTCTCTGCAGAGCCACTTTGTTTCCATTGAGCTGGTCTCCTAGGTTGTCTCTAACTGAATATCCTGCCATTAAGGCTCGATGTCTCCTGTGTTAAAGCATAATGTGAAATGTCCCTCAGAGGCTCCTGTGTTTGAACACCTGGTCCCTGGCTGATAGAACTGTTTGAGGAGCTTGTGAAAGCTTGAGTAGGTGAGGCCTTCCAAGTGTGTCACTGAGACACCTGTTCTGAGGCCTCAGTTTCTGCCCAAGGTCTCCTGATCTGCCAAAATGTGACAGACTATAGAGCACAGGCATCAGACATCATGGACAGAGCCCCGGCTATCTCATTTTCCCTGGATGGTGAATTGTGTTCCCTTAAAACAGAATCCAAGATAACCTTTCCCTCCCTCAAGTGTGTCTGATGAGAAACGTAATCAGTACACCATCCAGAACCAAATTCATCTTACTCTCCTGAACTAATTCTCTCACTGATTTCTTCCATCTTACCTGACCGGCATCATGGCTCACCAAAACATTAGACATGAACACTTCATTTTTAATGCATTTTCCCAGTATTTATTTTTTATTTAGTGTGCGTGTGGTAATGCGTGTGTGTGTGTGTGTGTGTGTGTGTGTGTGTGTGTGTGTGTGTGTGTGTGTGCTGTACTCACGGAGGCCAGAAGAGTACTCTGCTCTCCTGGAGCTGGAATTACAGGCAGGTGCAAGTCACCCAGCACAGGGCTGAGACCCAACCTTGGCTCCTTTACAAAAGCAGTATGTACTCTTAACCGCCGAGCCATCTCTCCAGACCCTATTTTCTCATGTCTGCCTCTTCCACATTCCTTCCTTATGCATTTCTGGAACATCTTCCTTTCTAACTTCTCGCCTCCTAGACTGATTCTTTTCCATCCAGACCGCAGGCTATCGTTATATCAGTCTTCCTTATGCATGGACACCAATCACCACCACCACGACCACCACCACCATCAGACACTATTATGTACCTACACCATAGAGGCCACACACATAGGATATGTAGTTCTAGTGCAGGGGGTTACATGCCAAGGTTAGTAATAACTAAAGACGAGAAATACCTTAAAACTGTAGTGTGAAATAATTATTGGTGTCAGCTAAGCCTTTCCTAAGTCTTAGTCTTGCTTGCAAATCTTTAACGACTTCTACATCCAGCAGAATCACATCCAAAGCCTTGGTACCCAACTTTGAGGGCGTCTATAGTCCAGCACCTTGTGACTTCGTTTCTCGGACTCTCAAAGCGATTGTTCTCCTCTGTTAGAATGAGTTTCTTGCCTATTCTTATTCTCTTTGTCTCTGTCTCTCTGTCTCTCTCTCTGTCTCTGTCTCTCTCTCTCTCTCTCTCTCTCTCTTTCTCTCTCTCTCTCTCTCAAATAAGCAAGCATAGCTGTGTCTTTTTTTTTCTTCACAGAGCCCCCTCGACCTCACTGCTAGAATCCTCTTTCATTCAAGCCCTACCTTTTTCTGTGGGCTTTGTTTAATCTATTGTTTACCTGCTTTCTCACTCCATCATTTCGTGTGTTTAAATAGCATCTGCCCATGTGGGGTCCCATAAAACCCCAGAGGAGGTAAGGGCTGTATCTCAGGTGTATGAACCGCACCCAACAAACTAGCTCACTCCCGTTGCTCAACAGCTCCATGAATACACATATGTGCTTATCAGCAAGGTAAACAGGGTTTGAAGGAGATTACAACGGCAGCTACAAGCAGAAGGATCGAAAGGGGAAAAGAGGTAAAGCATTTTGAGGACAGCAGCAACATCCCTGCTGGCGGTGGGAATGGTGGCCTGGCTCCTTTGACCCACCCTGGGAGCTCAAACAAATCCGTGGAGTGTGTGAGTGAGGCCATGCCTTGTGGCTGCTGTTATAAAATACCTTTAATGAGGCAAGGCTCCCACACCTGTAGTGAGCCCTGTTCCCATTCGTCTCTCCTCTTCTTCACGTCTGTCCCTGAAGTTCACGCGCAGCCACCAATCCCTAGAGAGACAGCCAGTTGTTCAGTCTCCTTGCTTCTGGCCACAGCTACACGCCCCATTCCACAAGGAGAAGCTGGACCGATTCCTACAAACGCAACGTGGGTCACGTGCCCAGAGCCGGCACTCCACTGACCTCTCAAGGGACTGGAAAGGAAACCCCAATTCCAAGCCATTCGATGACTTCGTTTTTGCCAGCTTCTGACCACACGGTGTATAACCTTAGGCCTCCCGAGGCTCCAATGCTACCAGCCCCCTTCCCTTCCCAGTGCACACCGGGCACACCCACTTCTTAGACAGGTGAGTTAAAACAAATCTGTCCCTGCAGTTTGCAGATGACAGGTTTGTCATTTTCTCCAGGGGGTGGGGGTTGCTCCTGCCGGAATGCTCATTTCCCTCCATCAGGGCTCAGCTCAGTGCCACCACTTCACTGAATGACCCCAACACCCTGTCTGAGTCAGCCCCGCCCATCCTGTTCCTCAACCGATACCCTACAACTAAACTTTTAACGCCATGCCGCCTTGCTTTGTCCATTTTGATTCAGGGTTTTCACATCTGAAATTACTTTGATCGCTCGCTCACTTGCTTGTCTGCTTCCTCCTGTGAAATATAAACTTCATGAATCAGAGACCACTGAATCCTCAGTCAGTGCCCAGGAGAAGCTGACACGCAGAAGTCACTAAGTAAAAATGTGTCGAGTGTGTACATGGTTGGTAATATGTAGCGGTGGCTGGGATTATTCCGGGCTGATTGGACTGATGTTGTTCAGGGTGTTTTCTCTACAAGTGATGAGAGAGAAGCTAATTTAAAAAGATAATGCAAGGTACCACAACAGTGACAGAATCGGGATGTTTTCCGGGATTTTGCTTTTTACTTTTTTTTTTAATGGAACATTCTGGATGTCTCCACAATTTTGTTCCAATGACTGCAGAACCTGAACCTGCTGCTGCTGCTGCTGCTGCTGCTGCTGCTGCTGCTGGTGCAGCGGCAGAACATACTGCTATTTTTGTTTCCCACGTTGAGGTGACATGCGGAAATTAACAGGCATATTCATCTAGAAACAATTAGACTTAATTTCCTTTCATTTCTATGGGGGTCATGCACTGTATTAAATATGTAAGGTTCATCTATGTGGGAGTGGTTACAGAAATTAATAAAATATTTTCTAACTAATGAAAAAATGTTGAGGAGTGCTCTGAGGTAAACAGCAGTATTACAGCCCTCCCAGAGAGGGCTCCGCAAGGTCATTTTGCTGTCTTGTTCTCTGCTCGATGTACTCACCGCAACAATATCTCACCCAGCATCGAAAGTATCTTTAAGAGCATTAGAAACCACCACAAGTGTTTGTAAAGCTGTTTTCTTCTAACTTTCTCAAGGATACACTGACTGGAAGTACCTACTGGAAGCCTGGTTTTGTGGTTTCTGTGTCTCTTCCCTACCTGTGGTTATCAGGTAAGGGATGAGGTGTTTCTGTCCCATTCTTGGGACTGAATATTCAAACACAGTATGTGTACATACTATGTTTGGCTAACAGCATACTGCAAATGTGATACATGTATCATAGTGCCTAGGCATATACAGTAAAATATCCCTAGGCCTGTGTAGAGGACATGGAATGGCACACTGGCATGGCCTTCGAAGTGCAGCCAGTCCTACCACACTGGATCTGCGGGACCATCTTCCTGTTTGTAAACATTCCCTCATTTACTATGGGTTTGCTCCTGTCATGGCACATATGTGGAGGTCAGAGAACAGCCTGTGAGACTCAGTTCTTGACGAGGGTCCTGGGATTGATCTCAGGACCTTCAGGCTTGGTGGCAAGCATTTTTAGTAACTGAGTCATCTTGCTGCCCTATAGAGCTTTAACCCTAGGCCTCGGTTTACCCGTTGGGGTCCAGCATCATGAACTCATTTAGGATCCACGCACTGTCAGCTGATTGAAGCGAACCTCTTTTTTGGTTAAATTCTTCTAGACTCTCTGAAAGATCACTGTGATTGCCAGATGGTTCCTTCTGTCCGGGTCTGTTAACATGGGGAGGTTTAATTGGAGACAAATAACAATTTCCCTTTATTGTGAATCCATTCCATAAGTAATTCTAATGCTCGAGTTAAATAATCCCGCCCAAAGAAAGCCATTGCTTCCGGTGATAGCCTTAAGAGGGAGTGGCATAAAGAAAACACCTAGCTTAAAATGTCAATCTCAGCTTTAAAACACAATAAACTAAAGTTTGTGCATGTAGCAGCTAATGTAATCTGAGCAGCACTCGTTCCACATACTTGGCACCGTGAGCACTTCGTATGTGCCAGGAACGTTGGGGTGTCCAGGATGTACTAATACACAAACCAGACAAAGCTACTTTTTTTTTTTTTTTTGGAGCTCGCCTTGTGAAGAGATGGACTGCAGGCCTTTTGATTTCTAGCTCTTTTTACACACTTAAAATTATGCGTTACCTTACATGAACTGTTACAAGATAACTACATCAATTAAGGGTTAACATACATGAACTGTTACAAGATACATTTAAGATACATTTAAAAATAATGAAAGGTACTGTTCCCTTCAGAAGGTTCTATGCGTAGTTACCTTGAATGTGTGTTTGCGTGTGCATAGGTGTGGAGGTATGTGTGTTTGTGTGTGCATTCAGAGGTGTAGAGACCAGAGGACGATCTTCAGAAATCATGTCTCTCCTTCCACCAAATGGGATCCAGGAATCGAGCTCAGGTTTAGCAGCGAGGACCTTTACTAGTCAAGACCTTTACCAGCCTTCCTTTTAAAACAGCTTCATTGAGAATTGCAACGAAGTCATCCACGTGACGTGAAAACCCAGTGCTTTCCGGTGTGATCACGAGGCTATATAGCCGTTGCCACCATTGACTCTAGGACATTTCATACTCCCCTAGGGAGACTCGCTAGCCAGATCACCTCTGCTTCTCCCTGTCTGTCCTGGTCCTGCACCTCCAACCTCAAGCATTCATCTCTTTTCTTTCTGTCTACACATTTGCCTATTCTGGACGTTAGAAAACATCATTCCTTCTAACCGCACTTACAAGTCCCACATCCTAGCCATCTAACTTCAGGTGGCCACACATTCTGCTCTCATTTTATGACATCATTGTGTCCAATGACACATTTTAGGTTCTAGGGCGGTTGTCTTTCTGTGCCTGGCTTAGCTCACTTAACGTAATGTCTGCAGGTTCGTCCACAGCATCGTGAATGGCGAGACTTCGCTTCGTTTTACAGCCACCTAGCATTCTACCCTGTACATACACCCCATTCCCTTTGTCTGTTGACCCGTTGGGGTTTATATGATCTTTGATTTTATTTTCCCCATGGCATAGGAATATTCCCCAAGGAATAGGAAACAGCAGTTACCTCTCTGAGATGCACATTTCACTTAACAGTGCACTCCACGGTGGGCCTGCTGGATTACACGGTGGTTCTGGTTTCAATAGTCGAAGCACTTTCATAATCATCTTTTCTACAATGGCCAGTTCTTACTGAATTCCCCACCCACCATGGCAAGGTCCTGTTTCTCCCCACACTCAACAGGACTTGTGTCGTTCTTTATCTCTCAGACAGTGCAGCTGACAGGTGTGTGCAGGTACCTCGTGGTTTTGAGTTCTAGTCCTCTACCGGATGATTCTGACTTTCTCGTGTGCCTGGAGGCCACTCTTCTGTCCTTTTTCATAGATCATCAGTGTAGGTCTTCTCAAGAATGACATATTCTTAACTCACTTCCAAATCACTATGAAGTTTTACTTAGTAGAAGAATCTAGGCCCCCCATATCTTCCCGACATCTTATCTGTTTAGATATCACCATAGCGTCCTGAAAGTCTCTTATGTGTTCACGAGAAACACGAAAAAGGAACAGGATAATGATACTTCCAAATCCTGATGAGGCCTGTATAGACTTGACTTCGCCAACCTCTTGCAAAGGTCCTAGAATTTCTAGACCACCTGTGCCACACTTGGAAAACTTCTGTGCAAAAGACAGTTGTAACTAACGTGTCTACTACCCCGAGAGCCATGCGATCATGAGCTTTCCTGAACTTCAGAGGGGGCAGACCCTGATTAAATAGCATCTACGGAGAACGATGCACTTTGAGGATGGTTATAGCTGACAAACAAGGTGGTAGGCAGTGGTTTTTAACCTTCCTAACGCTGCAACCCTTTAATACGGTAGTTCCTTGTGTTGTGGTGACCCCTGACCATACGATTATTTTGTTGTTGCTTCATAGCTTTAATTTTGCTACGGTTATGAATCATATGTAAATATTTGATATGCAGGATATCTGACATGCAACCTCCCAAAGGGGTTGTGACCCACAGGTTGAGAACCACTGGTGGTAGGTCCTCCCTAGCTTGAAGGAGGGTTCTGCACCAAGGTAAAGAAAGATGTGTTGTGACTGTAAGAGGCTCTGTGGTCCAGCTTTTGAGTTTACCAGGACCAGGGCAAGCCACTGTGTTGTGCTAGGGTTATTAATGTTCCTTCCTTCGTTATTAACGTTCATGATTTTAAAATCTTTCCCTCCCCTTCTTTTCTTCCTTCTTTCCTTTGTTCCTCTCTTCCCATCTCCTTTTTGAACCTTTTGTTTGCATTTTTAGAAGTACTAAAACTGAAACTCCCCAGACTTAATCTGATCCCAAGCCTTGGTCAAGCTCACACACATCTGGCTCTTCAGAGGTGTCTCCTATGTCCCCTCAGACTTAGATTATGTCCCATCCACTAGTGCTTAAGGTAGTCTCAAGTCTTCTCATTCAAAGGCCAAATTCTACAGATGGTGAACAAGGGGCCCTGGCCTTTCCAGCTGCGCGTCCCGGCTCCCCTGGGTAAATTCTGGTCGCCAGTCTGGCCTCCAGTGACAGGACCACAGGTGTTTTGCACAGCTGTGTTCACGGCCCCGAGGGGCCTCTCTTCAGAAAGCTGCCTCCTTTCTCTCTCCGGTTAGCTGTAGTTCTTTGCTAATGTGCTGCTTTCTCCTCAAGGTCGTCCCTAACCACCTTAACTGGTTTTGTTGTTGTTTTTATTTTAAACCAACTTCACTTCCAGAACTCAGTCTATCCCCCTGCCCCCACATCCACATTTCTTTTTCAAAAGAACCTGTCACCCACCACGTTTCCTTTATTTACTTGTCTACGGTCTGTCTTATTTGAAGTAAAAATTAATCTGGGATTTTTTTTTTATTCTACTTTTCAGTCTATTTTATTCAATGTGGATTTTCCATCACTAGAGCACACAACAGTCACAAAAAGAAAAATTGTTACATGGAAAAATGTTAAGAAGTCCAAAAGTACACACTGACGTGTGTGAGAATGAGTAAGAATGTGGTCAACAGAAAACATGCTTAACTAGATAGTGAATGTGTGTTTCCAGAAAGTCATCCTGAAATAAACTATTCCATTAACAATGAAGGACAAAATTCTCCATTCGACCGTCTCTGCTAATGGGAAAATGCTTTCATGTAGGGTGATTAAGTGCCCCTGAACCTATTCTGAATATTTTTCTTTCCCCATTAAGATATAGAAAAGCTGTTAGCCTGAATAATTTTTTTTTAGCAAAGCAAACAAAATTAGCTAACTTTCAATAACCGATCTAATTTTACATTCCCCTCTCAAGTAGCCCAAGCATCCACCAACTGGGTTATATCCTCAGCCCTAATATCATTTTCTAAATGAAAATCTGCTGTGTAAGTGCTTATACAAGGCCCAAGAGTGTGGAGAGTGCCCTCTCTGTAGTTCTGAAAGTGTTTGAAGTTAGGAAAATCTAAGATATAGATTAAACTGAAAAAGGAAAGTAAGAGTCTGTGTCATGTGCTGGGTATGTGCACATGAGTGTGAGTACTGGTGTATGAGCACATGAGTGTGAGTACTGGTGTGTGTGCACATGAGTGTGAGTACAGGGGTGTGTGCACATGAGTGTGAGTACTGGGTATGTGCACATGAGTGTGAGTACTGGGTGTATGTACATGAGTGTGAGTACTGGGTATGAGCACATGAGTATGAGTACTGGGGTATGTTCACATGAGTGTGAGTACTGGGGTATTAGTGCATGAGTGTGAGTACTGATGTGTGTGTACATGAGTGTGAGTACTGGGGTGTGTGCACATGAGTATGAGTACTGGGGTGTGTGCACATGAGTGTGAGTGCTGGGTATGAGTACATGAGTATGAGTACTGGGGTGTGTGCGCATGAGTGTGAGTGCTGGGTATGAGTACATGAGTATGAGTACTGGGGTGTGTGCGCATGAGTGTGAGTGCAGAGGAGGTATGTGCCAAGTGTCCCTTGCATGCACCAAACACGTTGAATAATGACAGCACTGTAGAGTCCAGGAGCCCTCAGCTAGGCAAACTGTTGAGACTGTGTTTGGCTGTAAAACATTTTTTTTTAAATGTTTGTGTTTTTCCTACATGTGTGTTTGTGTAGCACATGTATGCAGTGCCCACGTGGGACAGAAGAGAATGTTACATCCCCTGGGATGTTACTGAGATGACAGCCAGGTGTGAACTTCCACGTGAGGACTAGGGAACAAATCTCTGCCAGAGCAGTCAGTGCTCTTATCCACTGAGCTACCTCTCCAGCCCAGGGTGGAAGGGTTTTCATACATCATTTACTACTAATGTTAAAGAACTTCTTCTTTTTTTTTTTTCCTTTTTTTTTTTTTTTTAAATTTTTTTTTGAAACTTTATTTTTTTTTTATTTTATAAAGGTTATTCTAGCATTGTTTTTTTTTTTTTTTTTGGTTCTTTTTTTTTTTTTTTTTTTTCTGGAGCTGGGGACCGAACCCAGGGCCTTGCGCTTCCTAGGCAAGCGCTCTACCACTGAGCCAAATCCCCAACCCCAAAGAACTTCATGTTTGAGCTCTGACATTTCTTTTTTTTTTTTTTTTTTTTTTTTTGGTTTTTTTTTTCGGAGCTGGGGATCGAACCCAGGGCCTTTGTCTTCCTAGGTAAGCGCTCTACCGCTGAGCTAAATCCCCAGCCCCAGCTCTGACATTTCTAATCCATGTTCAAGGCTATGACTAGCAGGATGCCTCCATGGCTGGCTTACGTATCACAGCACTCTTGAATGGGAGTTGTTTGTCCTTAATGGGGAGTGTTTATGAACATGGCGGTCTTTTAACATCTCAGAGAAGACTGAAAATTGTCCTATTCCTTTTCTATAAAATAAATACAATGGGGACTTCGGCCCTGTTCTCAATAAACTGTTGGGCCTTCTTTTGCAGGTCTTCCTAGAGTGAAACACTGAGAGGTCATCTGCCATGCGCTGGTTTCAGATCGCCAGACCCAGGGTCACAGCAGTGTGCATGGCTGACGGTGATGTGTGAGTTAGAGATTCCAAGTGATTCCGTCTAACACTCCGAGATATGAACACAGGAAACTCAATGCCCCAAAAGTAGATAGCTTTCGGAGTTTTGGTTTCATTTGGTTTGGCTTTGTGCTCTAAGAAATCTCAAAGCGGGGTTGGGGATTTAGCTCAGTGGTAGAGCGCTTGCCTAGCAAGCGCAAGTCCCTGGGTTCGGTCCCCAGCTCCGAAAAAAAGAAAAGAAAAAAAAAAATTTCAAAGCTTCTGGGGAAAAACAATGCATGTCTTGTTAAGAATGGGAGACCTTTCTGAATTCAGCAGCATCTCCACATACAACGTAGAGGTTTTTGGTTTTCCTTCCATGGCATGGATGAACTGTTAGAGTCTGTGACTCTTGGGTACCATCTCATGACTGTAAGTAAGTGTGGTGTAGCCATGGTACTAACTTACCTCCAAGAGCTCCGATAAACACTTGGTAAAAGGAAGCAGCGTAGGGCAGCAAACACCGTGCTCAGCAGTAACGTCAAAAGTGCTGCGGGCACCTGACATTGGCGGTCACACTCACTACCGATCACGCAGGCTTCCCCACTGGCTTCCTAGCTAGCTCCTCTAAACTGTGATTTTTTTCCCCCTCCCAACTCATACCATGTTCAGATTCGACCGCGCCCCTTCACTCGTTAGAATTTATAAATGCCTCCCGCATAGATGTCTGCATCAAAACATTCCGGACTAGAGCTGGTTTTCCGTTCTAATCTCATTTGCCACGAATACCCCTCTTTCAGGAGCGTTGCTTGAAGATAGAGTATTACAGAGTTGGGGTGGCCTTGGCCTCTCAATCCTCCAGCCTCAGTTCCTGAGTGTTGCCATTACATTAACAAGGAACTGAGGCTGGAGGATTGAGCCTTCCTTAACAAGGAAGGTGCAGTCTTCGCCGTCCTCATGGTTGTGACAAGGACCTGACAAAGTCAACTTAGGGAGGCCTTGTTTTGGCTCACGGTTTGAAGGTGGTACAGTCCACCATGGCAGGGAGGGAGGGCAGGCTTGGCTGCGGAAGTCTGGGGCTGCTGGTCACATTGCACCAACCTTGCAGAGAGAGGATGCTGCTGCTCAATGCTCGTCTGTTTTACTGTCTTCGTTTGTTCAGTTGAGGATCTCCTACCTAATGGTTCCTCCCTCCTCCAGGGTGGGTCACCAGTTAAACCTCTTTGGAAATGTCATACCCACAGTGTCAGGTGACTCTAAATGGCCAGGTTGACGATGAAGATGAACCATCACAGAGTATAGACCTGAGTGTCGTATCTATTTCTTGGGTCTGTGGGGGCAAGTTGTCACAACCCTTGGACAACTATGTCACAGTGTTCTCTCTGGCATTTTTACTAAGGCTTTTGAAACAGGGCAACATTGTGCCTCAAAAACCGGCCTCCAAGTCCTAGTGTCAGAGATTGTTTGTGGGGGGCACTTCCAGTGAGGCACCCTCTTACTTGAAGGTCCAGATGACGTTGTCTGATAAGCCTGTGCCTGGTTCTCTGCGTGAGACAATGCCCACCCCTCTGACCTCACATTCTGCTTGTTCCTGCATCTGTGTGGCTCCCGTCTGGTGCTGAGACCACCGACTAGAAAAGAATCCTGTTGCTAATGACATCACCCTTTTGTGTGTCCCTTATGTTTGGAAGGGACTTTCTAGAGTGCAAAAGAGGAACACCCAGGCCACTCCCCAATAAAGAGGAAAGTATGGCTGTGCTCTGCGAGGAGACAGAGACAGAGCAAATGGTATTCCAAGTGAGCAAAGCTGTCTTCCCTGGGACAGCATGGGTCATGGATCCGACACACTCAGAGGCTCCAGCTGCCTGCTTAGGGAGTCTTTGTCTGCCTCTTCCTCCTCCTCGCAGGACGTGCCACCAGATGCTCCTAATTCTGGTTTGCTGAGATCCTAGTGACATAGCAGCCTTCCATCCCTGCTTCTCGACTCCATCCATGCCATCTACAAATTCACTCTCCTGGAGCTCCCCCTTTACAATCTAGAAGGTGAACTTTGGTAACCCAGCCACTCAGTAGCTTGTCATAGGACATCTGTGTTGAGCAGGAGCTCATGGCTCGGACCGCCCAATGATATATTCATTTAAAGAAGAGCTGAAGCTATTTTAATTTGAATGGCACCATAAGTAGATAGTAGGGAACCAGAACTCCTCCTTAGACCTAAAGAGATTTTATTTACAATCTCTGCTCCTACTGGACTTTAAATCCTGGAGGAGTGATCTTACTCCATGCGTCTCTGAGTGTTCCACAGAGAGTGGAGTAGTGCTGGTACAGGGTAGAAGTCCAATAAAAATACGTTACTATGTACCTAGTCATACACTCCGTGTAGATCCATCCTACCTGGCAAAATACTGTGAATTATTATGTGGTATTGGTTTCTGTAAGGGAGGATCACCAATGTTCTTCCTAACATTCATGTTCAGATAGTTTCAGTCAGTCTTTGACTGTCGATATAGCCAGGCACGTTCAAGGCCAAAGTCAGGCGAAAGCACAGGTGGGGGTTATCTGTCCGTATCCTTTTCTCTTCACTGTAGACTGTGTTACACACATTTTTAATAAGGTTTCAGTAAAGCCTGGGGACCCTCTGCACATAAGAGATGCTGGAGTAATTACCAGGTGAGGTTTTAAGCACAGCCCTGACATGGCAGAGGGTGTGAGAACCGGAGCCAGGTTTATACAAAGACCTCGTGACTGGGTTTCTAGTCTAGCCGACTGGTGGCCATCCAGCTGCATCACGGGAAGGCATAGGTGACATTTTAAGAAACTGAGACTCACTAGCACATCCTCTATCTTTTCTCTGAGCGATGTGTTGTTTCCTCATCTCTTCTAGCAAAGGTCCCCATGCTTAAATTCCACGAAACACGTTTGCTCTCATTGTCCTGAATCCCATGTTGCTTTGTGAAATGTTTTCCCGTTTAACGAGGCTCTTCCTCAGCCTCTCTCACCAAGTTTCAAAATGAGCATAGGTCCTTCAGCAATGACTCTCCTGAACAAACGCCACGAAGGTAAGCTCATGAAAGCACAAAACACTTGGGTAAAAGTCTTAATTTACTTCCAAATCACTTGTCATATATGAGTGATTTTACCTTGAAAGAAATGCTGTCGTAGCTTTTCATTCCTGATTACCTCAGTGTGTGTGTGTGTGTGTGTGCCTGTGTGTGTGTGCCTGTGTGTGCGTGTGTGTGTGTGTGTGTGTGTGTGTGTGTGTAGAGAGAGAGAGAGAAAGAGAAGGAGAGAGGGGGAAGGGAGAGAGAGAAAGAGAGAGACAGAAAGAGACAGAGGGAGGAACGGAGAGAGAGGAGAGAGAGAGAGAGAGAGAGAGAGAGAGAGAGAGAGAGAGAGAGAGAGAACTTATTCTATCAGATATTTAGTCAAGGCTGCTTGAACTAAAAGAGAGAGAGAGAGATGAATGCTTCACACCCTGTTCTCACATTATTCACACACTAAAGAAAATTATGTTTATGGCTGGACAAAAAAACGCTACCCCACACTTAAATTTTGAAGCATTCCAAAATTAAAGAAATGAATATTTTGCATCTCTACTAGAGATATAAATTCTTTTCAAAGTGACTTTGTCTCTGCATAAAAGCCAGTTTTTTAGAAAAATATTTTAAAGATTAAATTATGAGTCTCTCTGTCTCTGTCTCCCTGTCTCTCTGTCTCTCTGTCTCTCTGTGTATGTACGTGTTGGGGGGGGTATGTGTGTGTGTGTGTATGTGTGTGTACACATGAGTGCAAGTATCCTTGGTATCCAGAAGAGGTGGTTGTAAGCTATCACATGGGTGCTGGAAACTGAACTTGGGTCCTGTATTAGAGCGGCCAGTGCACCTAACCACTGAGCCATCTCTCCGGCCTGTCATCTGCCAGCTTCCCCTCTGTATTGCCCTCAGAGAGTTCGAGTGTAGTTTCCATGAGGAGCGTTCCATTACCTGTGGGACTGTCGGCGTAAGGTCAGTGACGTAAGTCCTCGGTGCCATGCATCATATGTGACCATCACCTCGCCTCCTGGTGCTAAGCTCATCTCTCTTGTTGCAAAGCTTTTGTGCCTTTAACAGACGCGAACATCTTTACCCCAACTTTACATATGGGTTAGCATTTTCTACCACGAAATGGTCATGATGGCTTAGAAGGCATTCTGTGTTTAACTACCAATGCTCACCTATTATTTGCAGATTCACTGTCACTGCGCACGCATCCACTAATGCCCTCAGCAGTCAGAGACAATTCAAGAAGCTCAATCTCACACACCATCTGGGCCTCGCTCCTGTAGGGACCCAGGGGAGCCGCCGGCTCCCTTGAAGCCAGAGCAGTCCTTGGTGCAACAAATTAACTCTAAAACAACAACTCTCTTCAGTGTTTACGTGGAAACGAGGGCTCAGAGCACAGTGCTAAACAGCACCGTTTGCTGTTATTTTAGGAGATGGATTTTTCTCTTCAAGAGTTTATCCTTTGTGGTACTGAGGTGGGGCTTCGCAGCGCGACGCAGGTTACTTGACAAGCTGAAAAGGAGCAGGCAGAGTGGACAGCCCAGGCTGCTCCTCACTCGTGTAGTCGGCCTGGAAAAACTCAGGAGCTTTGATGACCGCTCATTTCCAATTTGTTCACTCACAGGACAATTTCCCTTAAAGCGAGAACAGTTTCAGAAATTAGATGCCCCGTACAAGAGAGTGAGCCGCACAAAGCCGCCTGCGCATTTGGAGCTCCCAAGATTCTGTGCGGTTACGTTTCCTCTTCCTCTTGGCTATCGCACTATAATTGTCGCCCCAAATGGACAATATCCACTCCAGTGTTTTTTCTTTTTTCTTTTTTTTTTTAAGAATTAGATATTTAAATTATTTATGATAATTTATATCTGGAATTCAATGATAGATTTGAACATGGAGATGGCCATTTTAAAGGCCAGTCCTAAAGAGATGCGAAAGTCACAGATACACACCCACAGCAAACTCCTTTGGGCACTATTAGTCTCCTGTGTGGACTGGTATTACTGGGAGGTAGAAACTTGGTTCTCTGCTCTTCAGACAGCACTATAGCCCAAGACAGACCAAAACAAACAAACAAACAAACAAACAAAACAAAACAAAACAAAAAACCCAAAACAAAACAAAAAGCCAAATCTTTGTCCTGAGTCTTTAAAGATCACCTCAAGACTGGATCCTGGTCCTGCCCTGCTCCCACTTCATTTAACTCCACGGGAGGACTTACCATCACAGTCTTGCTTTTGGGTTGCTTTTAGAACAGGGTTCATGTAGCCTAGGATAGACTAGAATGTACTATGTAGCCAAGATGTCCCTTCAACGTCTGATCTTCTTATTTCTACTCTCAAGTGATGAGGCCAGAGGTGTAGTACATTCAGATTATGCAAAATGTGGGTTGAACCCAGGACCTCTTGTTATGGGGCAAGCACTCTACGAAGAGAGTTACATTTCCAGCCACGAAGGGTCCTATTTTATTCACCATTCATCGACTCATTTATACATGCAACAAATAACAGAACGCCTACCGTGCATATCAGCCTAAAAAGGATCTAGCAATAAAATAAAATAAAAATTTAAAGCAATAAAAATAAAATTCCTGCCCTCACACAGCTTATCAGCTAGGCCACTGCACACTGTTGCTTTTCTGACTTGCTTGACCACGTTTTCCAGAATGTCTCTGTGCTCTATGTGTTTATTCCCTGACACACACAACAGCCTTGTGTAGTGCGTAGTCAGTACATGGCTATAGCATTGAATCGGCATTTATCTACGTTTATTAGAGATGTCCACCTGTCTATAGAGTGTTTCCCAAAGGGTTATGGTCTGGAAGCTGAGCTCCTATTGTGCTAGAATTGATGTAGTGAATGTTTAGAGAGAGATGTAGTGAGCATGAGACAATTAGGTGATGCAGATGTTCCTCTGGCCTCTGGGAATGAGTTCTCTCACAAGGACACATGTGTTATAATCAGGGTCACCCCAGAGACATGACCCCTTCTACACACAGCCAGAAGGACCCTCGCCAGAATCCAGATAGGTAAGGCTAATTGTTGTAGCTCAGTCTCCAATCTCCGAGTTCAATGAGCCCCTTTATTTTTACGTTTACCCACCATCAACATTCTGTTATGGTAGCAAATAGCAGATAGTGTCAAATTCCTAAAGTCAGAAGTACATCACTGTAGACCCATTCCAGGGTAGTGTGAGACCCCAAAGAACTCTGACAGTGAGTTGGGTACGGGGAGCAGAAGGCCTACAGCATGGTCTGCTAAGCACAGGGAAAGCACGTCTGCGACGTGCTCAGGATGTTGGCTGAGGAGAGACGGAGAGAGTCATCTAAGAGGGACCTGACAACCCTCTTTCAACAGCTAAGCGTGTGAGCTCATGGAAGCTGGCCCAAAGCCAACGTGCCGGCGGCGGTAAGTAGGTGGGTCACGCAGAGAGATGCAAACATTCTCGAAGTGATGGGGTCTAGGTCAGAACTACATTTCCTGGCTAGAGGTGGAAGTAAAGGAAGGGCTGGGTAGATATGAAACACGGATAAGGAGACGTCCCTATAACAGGAAGCATGGA
The DNA here is from genome assembly GCF_011064425.1 of Rattus rattus. Lineage (NCBI taxonomy): Eukaryota > Metazoa > Chordata > Mammalia > Rodentia > Muridae > Rattus > Rattus rattus. Next base: position 3,030,508 of record NC_046159.1, read on the forward strand.
AGCCGAGTATGACAAACAAGTGTGGGCAGAGTGAACAGACTCTGTAGTGGGGCTTCAGGCCGTGACACAGGCAAGGGATGGTTCACAACTCTCAGGGCCTTTGTTTTGTTTTACTTCTGCTTTAACCATCTGGGTGCTGCGGTTAGGTGTGAGCCACCTCATCCAATATGGCCTCCTGGGTTGAGCTTGTAGATGGGTTATCGCCAGCTCCAGTGATCAGTTCAAACTTCCCAAACTTAAAGTGCTACACAGGCCGCTGAGGGAGGAAAGTCATCTACACCCTTACCCAGATGTGAGCCCCGAGAGGTATGATAACATCTGGTCTACCAAGAGATGCCTATGGGTGTGATAGTGACTCCCGTGTTGGACTTTCAGGTTTGATTTTAGCCCTGTTCCACAGGAAGACACACACTTAGGACTGCGAATCTGGCCAAGAACCCACAGTTGGGAAATTCACAGGCCACAAGGATCAACCTGCTACTGTTGTTTGACTGACTGGATGTAGAATCAAGCTGCCTTCTGAACACGTGTCTCTCTACCTGTAGATTGGGGCAACGTTGAACTCGTCAGAGAAGCCTCTGTGTATAGACAGACGGTCCATGTGCAGAGACAGAGTCTGTGGAAGGCTCAGGTACAGTGAGACATCCATAGTACACCACACCAAGGCTCAGAGAACATCTCCTCAGAGGACGCAGAAGACTGTGAGAGGTAGAGGTTGGGAGGACTCAGTAAGACAGTGCCTTCTGGGCTTGACAAGATCTTCATGTCCATGAGCTCACGGTAGCTGTGGCTGCCTGCACAGATCAAGCTAGTCAGCATTCCAGCATGCGTGGGGGAGGGGCTTGTGGCCCTCCCACATGCCTACCTGAGGAACATTGACAGTGAATGACTGCTTAGAGAGGAAGATCAGGTTTGGTTAACGGTGTGCTCCCCGGTACACCAATCCTGCACCAGTGGATGGTCCACACCGTGTGTATTTGTTAGGACAAATTGGACTCCATGAGTTGAAACGTGAAGTTCGGAGGAAGAAAGTGAGAGGGGATCCTGATGACGTTAGAAGAAAGAACGGGAGGGGGTTGACATGATCAAAATACATTTTATGTATGCATGAAATTCTCAAAGAAATAATTTTAAGTTATATACTCAAAATTATATACCCCAAAACCTAAGCCTTCAGTGTAGCCTTCGGTGTTTTCTAATAAGACGCAGATTGAGCATTGTTTTGTCACAGTGCAAAACAGACCCTAGAGTTTCCTAGCACATGTCATAGTATCAACATTTACAACTGTCATACAGTGTTGTGGTAAATAATAAAACGAAGGTAAAGAGTGACCAAGCACCATGCCACACTACCTCCTGCTACTCTCTGGGCCCTGCAGCAATCTCGCCACCATGGCTAACCTCATCAATAGCCATCCATCTGGTTCCCAAGGCGGGTTGCTGCCATGCCAGTTCCATACAAAGACCACCTATGTCGAGGCTCTATTGCTGCAGAAACCCAGCTAAGAAACTCTGCTAAGAAACCCAGCATCTGCCCCCTGTGGTTATAGTCACAACTCCCAGTATCCTGGTAAAATCAAAACTCTAGAAGCTTGTAATTTATCGATCAGATTTATATCAGTAAATTCTCAGTCCGCAAAATATCCACACAATAAAATCAGAGCCAATTGATATTGATATAAACTGCCCACCTAGATAAGACAAATTGTCCTATAGTAATCCATCCCTTATAGGATTTTTCATAGCTACCTGTGGCTAATTAAAGCCATGTAGGGCTGGGTCATCCTTCTCCTCCACCTTCTTTTCTTCTCTTCTCTCCCTCCTCCAAAACTCTGTGCCCGCCTTACTTCTTCACTGTCCAATCACAGGCTTTGCCTTCTCTTGCCTCACCTACATATAGACATCAATCCACAACACAGCGACTTAGGACTGCGGTATGAAGATAGGACTTTTCTCCATGTATTGTTAGGCAAAGGTAGAGTTCCAAGCTCTGTGGCCCTATCCTTGTAATAAATGATCGCATGTGTGCAGAGGGAGTGTGTAGAAAGCTGCTCCTTGAACGACGGATGATAAACTATGTGAAAGGAAAACCTCCTGGTGCTGGGGAGATGACTTGGTGTCTGAGAGCATCTGCTGTGCAAACATCAGGACCCATGTTCAAACACCCAGCACCCACATAAAAAGCTGGGCCTGACTTCACTTGCACCGGGGCTGCAGAGACAGGGGCTCTCTGGACAGAGAACCAACCTCAAATGGTAAGCTTCTGGTTCAGTGAGAGACACCCTGTCTCAGCACAGTAAGACAGAGCAGGGTAGAGGAAGACATCTCAAAAAATGCTGTGGCTTTTACATGTGTAAGTATGTCAGAGTCATGAGCATGCACACACACTCACATGAGATAGATATACGCACATAGATACATATACTCACATACACATAGATATACACACTCACACACAGATGCATACACACATAGATATACAAACATACACACAAACACACACAGGTACACACATGCACACATACACATGAGATAGATATACACACATAGATACATACATTCTCACACACACATAGATACACACAGTCACACACAGATGCATACACACATAAACAAACATACTCATACACACAGGCACACACAGGTACACATGCACATACACACACATGAGATAGATATACACACATAGATACATACACACACACAGATACACACTCACACACACAGGTGCATACTCACACACACATACTCACACACACAGGCACACACAGGTACACATGCACATGCACACACACATGCACATACATGCATGCACACAGACACACATACAGAGGCACAGAAGCAAACACACTAAGACAGAAAGATTGCTTATGCTTAAACTTAATTTCTTTTTACGTTTATGACGTTAGTGCATGGCTTCTAAAAACGGAAATAAAGAGCAAAGGGAACGGAGAGTGAAGATGTCCAGGGAGCCTCCTTTCTTCTCTCATTTATTTTTTTCTTAATTCCTAGAATGATTAGGGATAAAATTCTTAAAGAACACTTGGCTTGCTCTATCAGGTGATAGCCATTCACTAAGCACCCACTTGGAGCAGATCCTGTTAGCTCAAGGTGTGCCCGTGAATGGCGCCCATGTGGTCTCTGTTAGAGCAGAGCCAGGAGCAGAAGCACGGAGCCGTCTTTGCCCTTGGCTATCGAGGAGACTGGCTTTGGTTCATACTCTGATGAAGCCACCAAGAGAAGTGCCCGGCAACCGAGGGTCTTCCCACCTCAGTCTGGACTTCCACAGATTGCCCTTTATATTGTCACAGTCCCCCCATTAATGTTCTTTTTCACCTTGAATCTAGCAGTGCTGTGAGGACTTTCTCAATTGCCTCCTACAAGTAAATACTTATCCGTTTGAAGGAGCAATTTTTGTAGGGCATGTTAGGCAGTACGGGTAGTGAATGCAGAAAGGTTAAAGGCCAGTGTGTAGGTGCTGTGATCACTCGTTCCCAGCACCCCTCACCTTGTTCTTCAATCATGTGCCATCCCAGCTCTAGCCTAGATCTATAAGCCTCTGTGGCATGCGCTGATTGGAGGCTAGAGCTCAGATGATAGTTGGTCATCTGTGATGTCATTTCAACCATCGACCTGACTGGCTTAACGATCACACAGGTCATTCATGAGGAACACCACTGGGATGTCTGTGAGGATGTCGATATTTCCAGAGAGGTTTAAACAAGAAGACTTTGCCTGAATGTGGGCAGCAGCATCCCATGGGCGGGGCCCCAGGCTAAGACAACACCAGGAGGAAAGCCAGCACCAGCATCCATGTCTTTCTGCTTTCTGACCCATCCAGATGTGAGCAAGCAGCCCCACACTCCAACTGCCATGCCTCCTTCGCTGGGATGGACTGTGTCCCCTTACCCCGAAGCAGCTTAAATTGCCTCTTGTGAAGTACTTGGTCACGCTGATTTTAAAAAGCTGCAAATTATTAGATATCATCAACCAACTGATGATATCTACCCATTGTATTTCCCAGAGACCTCCAGGAAAAAGGGGAGCTCCTGGCCATTCATTCAACCCATTCATTGTGCATGCTCTTGGGTTGAACTGAGGGACAAAGAGCAAAGCAGCAACACCGTACTAGAAAACTAGGCGATCACATTTATGTAACGGTTCCAGTCTTCCCAGTTCCAAGCCTCACAATGCCTAGGCCACAAAGCACAGGTACTTTGCACTGAGACAGACGAAGCCAGCCTGTTTTCCATATTCCTTATGTGTGTGTTGTCTCTGTCCCCGAGTGTGACGGTGTTCATGCCCATGTGCACACGTGCACACATGTAGAGGCCAGAGTCAGATATCTTCCTCTACTGCTGTCCACTCTATTACCTTGAAACATGGTCTCTCACTGAACCCGAAGCTCCCGGTTTTGGCTAGGCTGGTGAAGGCAGCACGCTCCCAGGATCCACCCCCTCACCCCCACCCCTGCCCCCACTGGAGTTAGATATACGCTGGTATATCTGGCTTGTTATGTGGGTGCTGGGGACTCAAACTCACTCTTACCCTCTGAGCCATCTGGTCCCCATTGAGTCTCCCCCCAATCTGTGGTTTAATTTGATTTTTATTTTATTTATTTTTTATTTTATTTATTTATTTATTTATTTATTTATTTATTTATTTATTTATTTATTTTTGGTTCTTTTTTTCGGAGCCGGGGACCGAACCCAGGGCCTTGCGCTTCCTAGGCAAGCGCTCTACCACTGAGCTAAATCCCCAGCCCCGATTTTTATTTTTTAAAAAACAAATGTTATATTTTAGATCAGCTCTAGATTTACATGAAAGCGTGGACACCGGTCCAAGGATGTAGCTCGGTGGTAGATGGCTTGATTCTTGAGCACGAGGCCTGGGGCTCAATTCTCACACACCGCAGAGCAAACGACTATAGAAATTCTCTGTTCAGTAATCTTTGAACTTGTTCGGCTCAGTTCGGTAGTCTTCGAACACGTTCGGCTTTGAGCACGTGACCGAGCCTGCTTGGCTCTCAGTGTCCCCTATCTGTGAAGTGAGATCTACAGAGCCGTTTTATTGTAGTCATTTTTTTTTTTAAACCTCCATTCTTGTTGCGCAACAAATGTCAGCCTTGTCCTCAGCTGTGTGACTGGATTCCTTTAAAGGCCACTTGTCATTCCTGGACGGACAGGCGGGTCGTTTATGACTTCTCAGCCTTTGCGTCACCTGCCCAAGAGCTTCTTGGGCAGTGGCCACACCCCTACAGGACGTGGATTACTTAAGAGTTGTGTCCCAATTAGAAAAGGAAAGTTCTTATTCTAGGAATTACTGACTGTGTCACCGTGAAATTGTCACTGTTTTAAAGAGGGCTGACACACTCAGAAGGCCATGCTTGTTCCCTGGCCAGCTGGATCCCTCCAGAAATGAGTAAGATCAGATGACTCGCTGATGGGAGAAGAGTCAGCCATCACACCGGAGTAAAAGAAGATTTTCAAGACCCTGTCCCCCATGATACTTCAGGCTGGGGCTGAAAAAAATGAACACAGACAAGTCTACCTTTCCCCTTTTTGCTAAAACCAAAAGCCTACATCTCTTTGACTTTTATCTACAGAGAAACTTCATAGTTTTGAAAATTACTTAGAATCATTATTATGGGAAACTGCTCGTTATTATCTCTTAAGATAATATATTTTGGATCTTAGCAGTGTACTGAGAACCACGCGGAAGGGTTCGTTCGTGTGGTATTTTCAAGTCAGCCGTATCATGTTCTCTATGCAGATGGCCCTGTTTATGGGCCTGATTCCAGAACCTGTGTCTTTAGGTTTTAACAAAGTCTCTGGGGCTGACCACAGGTAGGAAGAACTTTGCTGGGTGTCAGAAATAAGACAGACATGGACACACACACACACACACACACACACACACACACACACACCTCACAGAGCAGAGCAGAGGTGAGACAACCCAGGAGTTGTTATAATAAGATTTGATGAGACTTATAAAGTCTGGAGTCTCAAAGCAGTCAGGTCAAAGTGTAGTTTGACGGTACCAGTGTGATTCGCCAACATTCACCATGAGAAATATGGGTTATTGACTGACTATATAAGCTATTAATCCACAAACCTACAGTTCTTTAACACCTCCATTCTACCCCCACACTTCCCCCTCCCCCTCCCTCCTTCTCACCTCCAATTGACCCCCTTTCTTTTTACACCTAAATTAAGGACATAGTCTCTTCTTCATTAGAATTCAAGATGCTATCTCTGTTATTTAACTGGAATTGCGGACCTCCCTCAGATCAGAAACCAACCAGAAACTAACCAGAAACTGAGTTCAAACACTTAGCCTTCACTGGATGATCGGTTCTTATTAAACAATACAGACTTAGGCAAAAATGAATCAGAAAATATATCGCATTCCCTGAGACCATTTGAACTCTAAGTATTTTCTATTATTAAAGCAGCTCACTTTTTTTTTCGCCCAGCTCAAAATATTGGAAAAAAACTTAAAATATATTCTGAAACTCCATCTCCCAAGAGATCTATCCATAGCCCAAGAGGTCTACCCATCCTCTAATTTGTTAGAACAGGTGTTCTAACCATACCTAAATTTCCATACCTAGGGGTTGGGGATTTAGCTCAGTGGTAGGGCGCTTGCCTAGCAAGCACAAGGCCCTGGGTTCTGTCCCCAGCTCCGGGAAAAAAAAAAGAAAAAAAAATTTCCATACCTAAATTTATGCAGGTTGGGACTTCACCTAGAAGGAAAAACAAAAAGACTTCCTCGCCAAAACAAGCGAGCAAACAAAGGAATCCCCCCCCCTTCCCCCGTCCCCCGCCTCCACTCCCCTGCCCTGCACTTTAAAGCTAGATTAAGAAGTCACCAAACTAAAACTCAAAAACAAATGTGGCCTTGAATTTGAGAATCATTCAGTCTGAAGGTTTGGGGTTTGTTTGCAGGACCCCAAGGCCACATACAGCATATGTCCCAGGTGCTGTAAAGACTTCTGTTAATATCGTGTTAATTTGATCCTTTGAAGGTGTGAAGAATGGAAAAATAACCACCCGGTCAACTATTCCAGGTTTGCTTAAAAGCAAATGCTGTGGGAAAATAGGTAAACAGATGAAAGGGCTGTGAGCAGAGAACTCACTAGCCTAGCTTGGCCCTCCGGTGAGCTCTGTGGAACAACTCCAGCCAGCTTGCCCCACACCCCTACCCCCGTGACGTCACAAGAGACCTTGGCTCCTTGCCACGCCCATGGCTCGACTCTAGCCTCTGCCTTACTCCACCTGCTTATTTTCTAATTACTACCACTGACTCTGCTCACTTTCTCTCTGTCTTGTGGCTTTGCTTACTCATGGCTTCTGTTTCCTGTCTTCCTTCCCTCCACTTCTGCATTTACCCAGGATTGACCCTCCCAGGACGTTTCCTACGAAAACTCTGCAAGATGGAAGAAAGTGCTAAGTCCCAGGCCAGGAGACCTCAGGTCCCACGGACTCCCGGTCTAATTAGCAAGTCTAAACAACAGCAGGACTCAGCGACACACCTTTTGGGAGCCTCTTACCAAGCCACCGTGGTGCTTTTCACCGGAGAGCCACAAACTGCCTTAACCCAAGAAACTTAGCCTGAAAGACTGCACGGCTTTTATTATTATTCAAATTTTGAAACTAAACGAAGCCTGGTTTTCATGCACATTGACTATGTTTAGGGTCATGGTTGTCATACTAGTGGTCCTCATCACTGAGGAACCTCCTAATAATACGGAAAAGTCTAAAGCTTGGCTAGTGAAGGCTTCCAAAAGTAAGCCACTTTGGCCAAATTGTCTTTGTTTTAGAGAGTGGTTTATATATGCACTGAAGGAAGATCGCAGACTTTAGAAAAAAAAAAAGTGGTGTAGGAAGGGATCATGAAATACGTCCTAAGTTTCTCTTTTAGTTTCCCACCGTGCTACAGGGAAGTGGGAAGGCAGAAACCAGACTAGGATCAAAACCAAAAAGCCAGCTGCTCACCCAGAACCCAGGTTTTCTGTGTAGGACTTCGTATGCGCACAGGTTTTATCTATATATCTATATCTATCTATCTCTATATAGATATAGTTTTTTTTTGTTTGTTTGTTTTGGGGGGGTTATTTTGCTAGAGGAAGATTCCATAGTGTGGCAAAGAGTTTGAAACTCTCACTACAGAGTCTCCAATCCCAGCTCTGGGCGCTTTCCCGTTCTGTCAATTTGCTTTCATTATTCCCTCAGCTTAAACCGTTTGAGTGACGCAGGCTCTGCCATGATTTGATGTGTGGGTATAAAACGCAGCGGGCCACAGCACAGGATGAAGGCTTATGCTAACTCCTGTCAAATGCTAAGCATGTCCAGTCATGCGTGAATCCTTCCTGGCTGACCACAAGGGGTGACTTCAATCACACCCACAGGTAAAGCTGCTGACCGTGGGCTGCACACAGTGCTGGGAAGAGAAACACTTATAAGTGATTGTCGTGTGGGTATTCGTATCCATCACATCGATCTTGTAAAGATTCAATGCTTTGAGCTTTTTTTCTTGGCTGAACAATCAAGGGATTGGGAATAAGATAAGAAGGAGACATTACCTCATAGGCTATTCACATACATTATATGTAATTTAGTACTGATCATAATTAGAATCCCCTAAAAAACGTCCATGGCTTTTCAAATATGAGGTATTATCATTTTTATAATTATTAACCACTCCGAGCTTCTCTGTACCCTTTCTTGAGAGCATTGGGAAACACTAACTTTATCTGATCGATAAGGTTTTCCTTTCAGATTCTTTCCAACAATGAAATCATCATGTAAAACCCAGCTTGATAGATATCAGACCGCAGACATGACTAAACATTTCTTGCTGTTCACCCGTATGTGTTTGGTAATGCTGACTGATGTCACGCTAACAGAGAAGAAAGTATGGCAGAAAAGAGTTGATTTTGCCTTCCCTTTCCGAGGGATATAGTCTATTACGGGAAGGGAGAGATGGCTGCCGACATCTGTGAGCAAAGTCATAGTGGCAGAGGCAGGAGGCCACTGGGCTATGCTCCATCTACACTCAGGAAATAGAGTTTGAATGGGAAGAGAGACTCAGTTACAAAGTAAGGCCTGCCCCCAGCAACCACTCCCTCCACCTTCTGAAAGTTCCACAACCTTCTCAAACCTGGAAGGTTCCCAGTTGGGAGCAAACATTGAAATATATGAGCCCACGGGTGATGTGATGTCATTCAACGACAGCAACCAATCTTCAAGGGTTTAAAATTCAATGACTTGCTTAAATTCTGTATCGTTTTATACTTGTTTACGGTACTTATTTAGTAGGTGAGGAAGTCAGACACAGAGAAGGTATACAGAATCACACCAGAGCTAAGGCTGGACCATGAAAGCACAGATCTGTTGACTGTCGGTTCTCCTGACATAAGGACCAGTAGGCTAAACACGCACTCCAGTGACCAGTCACATGGACCGGGGACCAGGCGTTCCCACCAGTGACCAGTCAACTGCATCAGAGGAGCAGCCAGTGTCACCGGTGATCAGCCAGCCCCTCACACTGTTTGGCGACTCGTTGAGTAGGAAGTGTAACTGGACACACAGGAGTTAGCACCTAGGGTGCTTGCTGCTCTCCAGAGAGTCTGGATTTGGTTTCCAGCACCAACGTGGCAGCTTACAACCATCAGGACTAGAAATGGTCAGATGGTTGGTTACAGATCAGTTCTCTCATGGGTGTGGGAACACCCAAAGGGTCTGTGTGGGTCCGCAGATCTGGTCCTAAGGTGGACCACTCACACGGTCACATTGGAACTGGCTGCAGGCACGTGGCCTTAGTCACCTCACGTAAGGGCTTCCTCATGGAACTGCTTGAGTGTTCTTATGGGCGGCTACTTTAGTGAGCAATCAAGAGACAGTGAGAGAAAGTACTCTTTGCTGCCCAGTGACAGTAGTCACACACCATCAGTTCTGCCTGTGCCTGTCAATCCTATACTTCCAAACCTTGGCTTCTGGGAAGGTACAGCCCCTGCATTGCTGTTCTTACAGGAATATCAGATGAAAATGATGGCACAGAACTTTTAAACTTTGCGAACAGACGTAAGAAGCAGAAAGGAAGGACCCGCATCTCTGAAGGAGAGCTTTCACGCCATTTTAATTTCAACGGAAGAAGCCTGGAAGAAAACTTGTTGGTCAGACATGTACGGTGTGACCATCCCACTGACCCCTGATTTGGTTGTTCTAACCAGAACCGCTTGCTCGGGGCTCAAAGCAAAGTCGTTTTATGGGAGTTCTTAGTGCTATTCCCAGAAGAGGGGGAGAACTACTGTGAGGCAAATGCTAACGCCTACGGCCTATAAAGTCAGACACCCGATTGTCACGGCTGGGCCTTGCTGTGCTTTCCCCCAGCTTTCTTTTCACTAAATCTGACCATTCTCTCCATCAGGGGCAGCATCCACTGGGAAGGAGAAAGCCTCCGACGTCCGTCTTCAAAGTGTAAACATTACAAGCTATGATCATTTTCATCTGCTGTTTGTGCAAGCAGCAAACAGCCCCGACGGCCAGCGCAGGCGCTGAATGACAGGACATTAAGACATCACGGCAGGTGCCATGGACAGAGTCCAGAGGGGCCGAGATGTGAGATCATTCACCAGAACATCAGAATTGGCTGCTTGTCTATCTTCTGTCTACCAAACGTCATCCTGTCTGTCTGTCTGTCTGCCTGGCTATCGTGTTAGTCATCTACTCTCTACCTACCTATCATTTATCTAGCTACCACCTACTTGTAATATTGTACCAGAAGATACATATGCACACTCCCACGTGGGTATCTGTTTAAGTGTGCATTTGTATATAATATGCATTTACATATGTATCTAGGTAACACGTACACGTGCCTGTTAACATGTGCATACGTACATGTAAGCCTTTAATATATTCAGAAGTGGGGAGCAAGGAGGAGGCAGATTCGTTCCAGGCAGATGTGATACGCCATTGGTGGATTGAACAGCTGACCTCGGCCCCCTCCCTTTAGCACCGAGGGCTGAACTTGCTGCAGGAGAGTGCGGCCCACGCACTACTGAAGGAAACCTGCTGCCAACCATGGATCAGCGAAGAGACAAAAGCACTGGGCGACTTTCACCAGTTTGGTGCGAGGCACGTGTGCTGCTAAGTTTCCGAGGAATGACGGTTTCCATCACCTCAGGAAACCCTGCCGTTCTTCAACCCGAGTTTTGCTGGCCAGCAAATAGCACTACGTCCGTCTCAGAAGTGTCTCATAGTGTGAAAGTGGATGAAGCAGCCCTGGGCAATGGCCAACATGCCTATCTCATAGATGTTGGAGGGGAGTAAGGCTGGGGTGGGGGAGCATGACCGGCATACAGACAGACACATATGACACCTAGAGAGAACCTGGGGGCTCCTTCTAGCTGGACTTGAATGACCTCTTGTATGGTCTGCGGTCCATATTTGAATGCCTGAGACTGGGTCAATGTAAAGAAAAGAGGGTGATCAGGTTCCCAGTTTTGGAGAAGGGGACAGGGAATGGGAGCTCAGTGAGTAAGTAAACAAAGAGGAAGACATGACTACTTCTCAAGTATAGAGAAAGCTTCTTATCGACACGGGAGAAAGCCTAAGAGGTAGAGGTGTCTAGAAGAGTCCAGACTGGACCTTACCAGCAGACTGAGCCAGCAGGCTGTGAAGGAGAGCGGGATGTAGGGAGGAGAGAGTGAAAAGGCCAAGAGACCAGGAGACCAAGAGAGAAGCCATGAACCAAGGGAGCAGGGAGCCAAAAGAGTGACTTAGCCGAAATGTCTGGGTTATATAGAGGCTGGGGGAAGGGAATTCCCCGCCCCCCAGGACCCAGGCTGGGGAGTTCAGGGTAAGAGGGCAAAATATGCCAGGTACTTTGAGTGTCAGCCAGTGTCCACTTCGATGTTAACGAGCGCCTTAGACCTAACACACAGCACCAACACCAGCTTGGCTCTCTCTCATCTTGCCTGGCCTCACCAGATAAGATCATCCATGCCGGGTCCTTTCAATGTACAGTACTGCATGTGCTGAACTGCTGGTACGCGTTGGTGATCCAGCACTCAGGAAGTGGAAATAGAGCATTGGGTGTTCCAGGCCATCCTCAGCTGTGTAGCAAGTTCAAAGCCAGACTGGGCTACAAGAGGCCCTGTCTGAAAAAACAAGAACACACACACACACACACACACACACACACACATGCACATGAAAATTACATTGGCTGTGTGTATATGCGTATTCCTGCATCAGAGTTTGAGCTCATTTCTTCTCAGTATGGGCTCAAAGGAGAGAGTTTCTTTCATAACTTGAAAAGAAAAATAGGTCTGGAAAGAAAAAGAAAATCATAACGTATAATGGACAAACCGTGCTGGAGACACCATGAGCGGTGGAGGCCGCATTGCTGTAGTTTACATTCTGACACACACACGGTGATGATGGTCCTTCACCTCTGTGGGATTCTTTCCCAAATGTGCCCTGCTAAACTGTGGGAAAACATCAGCCATGAGGGGTGTGCTAAGGAACCTCTTTATAACTATCACGGTCATAAAAGTCACAAAAAGACTTACAAAGGGAGAAGACCAGGAGAATTGGTTAAGTAAGTGTCACGTGGGCCTGGGAAGCATTATGGACTGCAGAAGAAATGTTAGCGGGAAAATTGGTGGGATCAGGGTTTGATAAAGGCACCGCGATGATATGAGGTGCTAGCACTGGGAGACTGGTTCATGAAGATGTATAAAGAGATTATTAGGACCCAACACTACTCCAAATGATAGCCAGATAGCATATGTACCCATAGATTTAGTGGTGTCTGGACTAGTCATACTGTGCTTAACTGTTAAATGTAGAACTGGAGAGTATGTTCAACAGGAGCACCTGCTGATCTTGCAGAGGACCCAGGTTCAGCTTTTAGTTCCAACATGCCCTCTTCTTGTCATCAAAGTCTCTGGGCATGATCATGGTACACAGACAAGCACTCATACATATACAATAAAATAAATCTAAACATTTTAAAATAAACAGATCAGAGATACTTTGTTGCCCTTGGGGGAGTAAATGTATAAAAGAATCAATCAGATATAATAGAAATTGCCTTTGAGTAACAGGAACATAATATAGTACCTAGTGTACTAGCTGCTCCAAAAAGTTTGCATATACATGTGAAAAATTACTTAATTTCCCTCAAATCTCATGATATCAATCTTGTATATCCATAATCTTCCAACTTTTTGAGATAATATAAGATTCATGGTAGGTTGTGGAGAAATGTACCAAGGTCACATATGTTCCTTCCCTCACGTTAATGCCCCACGCAGTGGGCTGAGGAGATGACTCAGTCAGTAAAGTGCTTGCTGCACACGTGTGTGGACATGAATCCAATGCCCAGCACTCACAGAAAGCAGGGCGGTGTTGGAGGGAGGGGGTGCTGGGAGGTAGAGACTGGAGGATCCTGGGGTTTGCCGGCCAGCCAATGTTGCTGAATCTATGAGCTCAGGGTTCAGTGAGAGGCTCTGCTTTAAAGACTGAAGTAAAGAACAATAGAAAAAGGCACTTGGGGGGTTGGGGATTTAGCTCAGTGGTAGAGCGCTTGCCTAGGAAGCGCAAGGCCCTGGGTTCAGTCCCCAGCTCCAAAAAAAAGAACCAAAAAAAAAAAAGAAAGAAAGAAAAAGGCACTTGGTATTGACCTCTGACCTGTGCCTGCATGTGCATATATGTGTATATGCACACATAGGCTCAAGCATGTGTGCACGCATGCGCGCACACACACACACACACACACACACACACACACACTCACCCCTAAAGCACAGTTGGTGTGACCAGCACAGCTCCTTTAGATCGTCCCATTTATGAGCACGCACCTCTGTGTGGTATCCCCACATTACTGAAGAGAAAACAGGGGCTGGAGAGATGGCTCAGCGGTTAAGAGCACTGACTGCTCTTCCAGAGGTCCTGAGTTCAAGTCCCAGCAACCACATGCTGGCTCGTGACCATCTGTAATTGGATCTGATGCCCTCTTCGTGTGTGTCTGAAGACAGCTATAGTATACTTACATACATACAATAAATAAATAAATCTTTCCCCCGAGCGAACTTGAGCCTCGGGACCACAGGTAAGACTAACTTATCTGCTGCAAGTGACTTGCCTGGTGGAATCGGGAAAAACAGAGGCAGAATTCCTCTAGGACCGGGCACGTCCTGTGTTTACCGGAAGTCCCACACCCGCGGATCCCGGCCCGCAGCAGCTCTCTGCTCCCAGACCCCGTGGGAGAGAGACCTTACCGCCTGGTCAGGTGGGCACTCCTGAGGCTGCAGAGCGGAAGAGACCATCAACACTGCCCACCCCTGCCCACATCCCTGGCCCAAGAGGAAACTGTACACAGGCCTCTGGGTTCCGGGGGTGGGGGAGGGCCCAGGAGCAGCAGGAGCCCTGCCTGAGACACCGCCGGAACCTGAAGGAAACAGACCGGATAAACAGTTCTCTGCACCCAAATCCCGTGGGAGGGAGAGCTAAACCTTCAGAGAGGCAGACACGGCTGCAAAACCAGAAGAGACTACTCTCTGCACACATTACTGATTCCAGAGGAAAGCACCAGAATCCATCTGGAACCCTGGTGCACGGAGGCTCCCGGAAGGGGCGGCGCAGATCTTCCTGGTCGCTGCCGCCGCGGAGAGCCTGTGGGCAGCACCCCTCGAGCGAACTTGAGCCTCGGGACCACAGGTAAGACCAACTTTTCTGCTGCAAGTGACCTGCCTGGTGAACTCAAGGCACAAGTCCACAGGAACAGCTGAAGACCTGTAGAAAGGAAAAACTACACGCCCGAAAGCAGAACACTCTGTCCCCATAACTGACTGAAAGAGAGGAAAACAGGTCTACAGCACTCCTGACACACAGGCCTATAGGACAGTTTAGCCACTGTCAGAAATAGCAGAACAAAGTAACACTAGAGATAATTTGATGGCGAGAGGCAAGCACAGGAACCCAAGCAACAGAAACCAAGACTACATGGCACCATCGGAGCCCAATTCTCCCATCAAAACAAACATGGAATATCCAAACACACCAGAAAAGCAAGATCTAGATTCAAAATCATATTTGACCATGATGCTGGAGAACTTCAAGAAAGACATGATGAACTCCCTTAGGGAACAAGTAGAAGCCTACAGAGAGGAATCGCAAAAATGCCTGAAAGAATTCCAGGAAAACATAAATAAACAAGTAGAAGCCCATAGAGAGGAGACACAAAAATCCCTGAAAGAATTCCAGGAAAACACAATCAAACAGTGGAAGGAATTAAAAATGGAAATAGAAGCAATCAAGAAAGAACACATGGAAACAACCCTGGATATAGAAAACCAAAAGAAGAGACAAGGAGCTATAGATACAAGCTTTACCAACAGAATACAAGAGATGGAAGAGAGAATCTCAGGAGCAGAAGATTCCATAGAAATCATTGACTCAACTGTCAAAGATAATGTAAAGCGGAAAAAGCTACTGGTCCAAAACATACAGGAAATCCAGGACTCAATGAGAAGATCAAACCTAAGGATAATAGGTATAGAAGAGAGTGAAGACTCCCAGCTCAAAGGACCAGTACATATCTTCAACAAAATCATAGAAGAAAACTTCCCTAACCTAAAAAAAGAGATACCCATATGCCTATGGGTACAAGAAGCCTACAGAACTCCATATAGATTGGACCAGAAAAGAAACACCTCCCGTCACATAATAGTCAAAACACCAAACACACAAAATAAAGAAAGAATATTAAAAGCAGTAAGGGAAAAAGGTCAAGTAACATATAAAGGCAGACCTATCAGAATCACACCAGACTTTTCGCCAGAAACTATGAAGGCCAGAAGATCCTGGACTGATGTCATACAGACCCTAAGAGAACACAAATGCCAGTCCAGGCTACTGTATCCTGCAAAACTCTCAATTAACATAGATGGAGAAACCAAGATATTCCATGACAAAACCAAATTTACACAATATCTTTCTACAAATCCAGCACTACAAAGGATAATAAATGGTAAAGCCCAACATAAGGAGGCAAGCTATACCCTAGAAGAGGCAAGAAACTAATCGTCTTGGAAACAAAACAAAGAGAAGAAAAGCACACAAACATAACCTCACATGAATATAACAGGAAGCAATAATCACTATTCCTTAATATCTCTCAACATCAATGGCCTCAACTCCCCAATAAAAAGACATAGATTAACAAACTGGATACGCAACGAGGACCCTGCATTCTGCTGCCTACAGGAAACACACCTCAGAGACAAAGACAGACACTACCTCAGAGTGAAAGGCTGGAAAACAACTTTCCAAGCAAATGGTCGGAAGAAGCAAGCTGGAGTAGCCATTCTAATATCAAATAAAGTCAATTTTCAACTAAAAGTCATCAAAAAAGATAAGGAAGGACACTTTATATTTATCAAAGGAAAAATCCACCAAGATGAACTCTCAATCCTAAATATCTATGTCCCAAATACAAGGGCACCTACATACGTAAAAGAAACCTTACTAAAGCTCAAAACACACATTGCACCTCACACAATAATAGTAGGAGACTTCAACACCCCACTCTCATCAATAGACAGATCATGGAAACAGAAATTAAACAGAGACGTAGACAGACTAAGAGAAGTCATGAGCCAAATGGACTTAACGGATATTTATAGGACGTTCTACCCTAATGCAAAAGGATATACCTTCTTCTCAGCTCCTCATGGTACTTTCTCCAAAATTGACCATATAATTGGTCAAAAAACGGGCCTCAACAGGTACAGAAAGATAGAAATAATCCCATGAGTGCTATCGGACCACCACGGCCTAAAGCTGGTCTTCAATAACAATAAGGGAAGAATGCCCACATATACGTGGAAATTGAACAATGCTCTACTCAATGATAACCTGGTCAAGGAAGAAATAAAGAAAGAAATTAAAAACTTTTTAGAATTTAATGAAAATGAAGGTACAACATACCCAAACTTATGGGACACGATGAAAGCTGTGCTAAGAGGAAAACTCATAGTGCTGAGTGCCTGCAGAAAGAAACAGGAAAGAGCATATGTCAGCAGCTTGACAGCACACCTAAAAGCTCTAGAACAAAAAGAAGCAAATACACCCAGGAGGAGTAGAAGGCAGGAAATAATCAAACTCAGAGCTGAAATCAACCAAGTAGAAACAAAAAGGACCATAGAAAGAATCAACAGAACCAAAAAGTTGGTTCTTTGAGAAAATCAACAAGATAGATAAACCCTTAGCCAGACTAACAAGAGGACACAGAGAGTGTGTCCAAATTAACAAAATCAGAAATGAAAAGGGAGACATAACTACAGATTCAGAGGAAATTCAAAAAATCATCAGATCTTACTATAAAAGCCTATATTCAACAAAACTTGAAAATCTGCAGGAAATGGAAAATTTCCTAGACAGATACCAGGTACCGAAGTTAAATCAGGAACAGATAAACCAGTTAAACAACCCCATAACTCCTAAGGAAATAGAAGCAGTCATTAAAGGTCTCCCAACCAAAAAGAGCCCAGGTCCAGACGGGTTTAGTGCAGAATTCTATCAGACCTTCATAGAAGACCTCATACCAATATTATCCAAACTATTCCACAAAATTGAAACAGATGGAGCACTACCGAACTCCTTCTATGAAGCCACAATTACTCTTATACCTAAACCACACAAAGACCCAACAAAGAAAGAGAACTTCAAACCAATTTCCCTTATGAACATTAACACAAAAATACTCAACAAAATTCTGGCAAACCAATCCAAGAGCACATCAAAACAATCATCCACCATGATCAAGTAGGCTTCATCCCAGGCATGCAGGGATGGTTTAATATCGGAAAAACCATCAACGTGATCCATTATATAAACAAACTGAAAGAACAAAACCACATGATCATTTCATTAGATGGTGAGAAAGCATTTGACAAAATTCAACACCCCTTCATGATAAAAGTTCTGGAAAGAATAGGAATCCAAGGACCATACCTAAACATAGTAAAAGCATATACAGCAAACCAGTGGCTAACATTAAACTAAATGGAGAGAAACTTGAAGCAATCCCACTAAAATCAGGGACTAGACAAGGCTGCCCCTCTCTCCCTACTTATTCAATATAGTTCTTGAAGTTCTAGCCAGAGCAATCAGACAACAAAAGGAGGTCAAGGGATACAGATCGAAAAGAAGAAGTCAAAATATCACTATTTGCAGATGATATGATAGTATATTTAAGTGATCCCAAAAGTTCCACCAGAGAACTACTAAAGCTGATAAACAACTTCAGCAAAGTGGCTGGGTATAAAATTAACTCAAATAAATCAGTAGCCTTCCTCTACACAAAGAGAAACAAGCCGAGAAAGAAATTAGGGAAACTTGACACCCTTCATAATAGACCCAAATAATATAAAGTACCGTGTGACTTTAACCAAGCAAGTAAAAAGATTTGTACAACAAGAACTTCAAGACTCTGAAGAAAGAAATTGAAGAAGACCTCAGAAGATGGAAAGATCTCCCATGCTCATGGATTGGCAGGATTAATATAGTAAAATGGCCATTTTACCAAAAAGCGATCTACAGATTCAATGCAATCCCCATCAAAATACCAATCCAATTCTTCAAAGAGTTAGACAGAACAATTTGCAAATTCATCTGGAATAACAAAAAACCCAGGATAGCTAAAACTATCCTCAACAATAAAAAGGACTTCAGGGGGAATCGCCATCCCTGAACTCAAGCAGTATTACAGAGCAATAGTGATAAAAACTGCATGGTATTGGTACAGAGACAGACAGATAGACCAATGGAATAGAATTGAAACCCAGAAATGAACACACACACCTATGGTCACTTGATTTTTGACAAAGGGCCAAAACCATCCAATGGAAAAAAAGATAGCATTTTCAGCAAATGGTGCTGGTTCAACTGGAGGTCAACATGTAGAAGAATGCAGATCGATCCATGCTTATCACCCTGTACAAAGCTTAAGTCCAAGTGGATCAAGGACCTCCTCATCAAACCAGATACACTCAAACTAATAGAAGAAAAAACTAGGGAAGCATCTGGAACACATGGGCACTGGAAAAATTTCCTGAACAAAACACCAATGGCTTATGCTCTAAGATCAAGAATGGAAACAAATGGGATCTCATAAAACTGCAAAGCTTCTGTAAGGCAAAGGACACTGTGGTTAGGACAAAACGGCAACCAACAGATTGGGGAAAAGATCTTTACCAATCCTACCACAACAGATAGAGGCCTTATATCCAAAATATACAAAGAACTCAAAAAGTTAGACCGCAGGGGGAGACAAATAACCCTATTAAAAATGGGGTTCAGAGCTAAACAAAGAATTCACAGCTGAGGAATGCCGAATGGCTGAGAAACACCTAAAGAAATGTTCAACATCTTTAGTCATCAGGGAAATGCAAATCAAAACAACCCTGAGATTTCACCTCACACCAGTGAGAATGGCTAAGATCAAAAACTCAGGTGACAGCAAATGCTGGCGAGGATGCGGAGAAAGAGGAACACTCCTCCATTGTTGGTGGGATTGCAGACTGGTACAACCATTCTGGAAATCAGTCTGGAGGTTCCTCAGAAAATTGGACATTGAACTGCCTGAGGATCCAGCTATACCTCTCTTGGGCATATACCCAAAAGATGCCCCAACATATAAAAAAAAGACACGTGCTCCACTATGTTCATGTAGCCTTATTTATAATAGCCAGAAGCTGGAAAGAACCCAGATGCCCTTCAACAGAGGAATGGATACAGAAAATGTGGTACATCTACACAATGGAATATTACTCAGCTATCAAAAACAACGACTTTTGGAATGAAATTCGTAGGCAAATGGTTGGAACTGGAAAATATCATCCTGAGTGAGCTAACCCAATCACAGAAAGACATACATGGTATGCACTCACTGATAAGTGGCTATTAGCCCAAATGCTTGAATTACCTAGATGCCTAGAACAAATGAAACTCAAGACAGATGATCAAAATGTGAAAGCTTCTACTCCTTCTTTAAAAGGGGAACAAGAATACCCTTGGCAGGGAGAGAGAGGCAAAGATTAAAACAGAGACTGAAGGAACACCCATTCAGAGCCTGCCCACATGTGGCCCATACATATACAGCCACCCAATTAGACAAGATGGATGAAGCAAAGAAGTGCAGACCGACAGGAGCGGATGTAGATCGATCCTGAGAGACACAGCCAGAATACAGCAAATACAGAGGCGAATGCCAGCAGCAAACCACTGAACTGAGAACGGGACCCCGTTGAAGGAATCAGAGAAAGAACTGGAAGAGCTTGAAGGGGCTTGAGACCCCATATGTACAACAATGCCAAGCAACCAGAGCTTCCAGGGACTAAGCCACTACCTAAAAGACTATACATTGACTGACCCTGGACTCTGACCTCATAGGTAGCAATGAATATCCTAGTAAGAGCACCAGTGGAAGGGAAGCCCTGGGTCCTGCTAAGACTGAACCCCAGTGAACTAGACTGTCGGGGGAGGGCGGCAATGGGGGAGGGTGGGGAGGGAACACCCATAAGGAAGGGGGGAGGGAAGGGATGTTTGCCTGGAATCCAGGGGAAAGGGAATAACACTTGAAATGTACATAAGAAATACTCAAGTTAATAAAAAAAAAAAAAAAAAAAAAAGAAAACAGGGTCCCCTAAGACTAACTTTCCCTTGGTCATTCAGATTGCATACGGGGAAGATAAGATCCAGGGAGTAGCTACCAGAATCAATGTACTGCTTTATCTCAAGCCCTACTGTGTCTCACTTTAGTGCCCTGCAGTAGCCAGGGTGAGTGGCCTAAGAGAAAGTGGTCACAAACAAATGTAAGGATCAGGAGACAAGGAAAAAACACACTAAAAAGTCATCGCAATTGTGCATATCCGTGTGTGTGAGCAAATGTGGGTGCTCCTCTCCTCGCCTGTCTCCCATGGCCGATGCATTCCCATCTACATGCACACGTCATCAATACCGCCCACCAGGAGAAATCATCGAACTGCACACTTTGCCTCTGATCCTCTCTAGGGACCTTGGATTGCTCTGTGCCCTCGGGACAGCGTTGTGAAGCTGCCTTCTGCGCCTCATCTTGTCCTTGTGTCTCTGTCTGCTGTGACCAGACGGCTGTGAGTACTGTGCTATCAAAGTGACCTTTCATTGAGGCCACCAGGTAAGTTCATCATCCCAAATCTTCACAGCTCAACCTCCTGTCCGTGGTTTGTTCGATCCATCTTCCCCCTGTTCCTCTGCCCTCCTCCTCCAGCTCCATGGCTCTGGGTGACTGCCTACACTGACTCCTCACGCACCTACTTCTGACCTGAGTTCCAGAGTTACACACCCAGTCGCCCTCCTTATTTCTTGTGTGCTTTATACGCTCAGTATCTCCTCCCTCCCTCCTCCCACCCTTCCCCTCCTCCTTCTTCCCTCCCTCCCTGCTCCTTCCCTCCCTCCTTCTTCCTTCTGTCTGCCTCCCTCCTTCCCTCCCTCCTCCTCTCAGTAAAGGGTACCATCATGCACCCTAGTCAGAAAACACACCTTTCCCGATCCCTACTCAGTTCCCACACACAATGACCTACAGACATCATTTCCAGCACATTCCTCCCTAAGGGTCTCTAGGCCTCCCCAGCTGCTCTCCCAGCTCCGTATCATCCACACAAAGCACACACACTATCTGTGGACTTTGATAAGTCTCTCTTCAGTCAGTAGGAAGGCCCAACCAAACACCTTTTCATTGCAACACCCTCTCTCCTAGACCTGCATGCAGGCTCCTGCTTCTGCAAGGTCTTGCTCCCCTCTGCTGCCTCTTTTCCTTTGCCTTATATAGCTCCCTCTGTCTAGAATATTTCCCCCTGGATTCGCTGACAGAATGACACTCCTCATTTTGTCGAGTGTCAGCTGGAAGAAGCTGTCCCAAATGCTTTCTTTGCTAGACACATTTAATTGCTCAAAAACTGCTCTTTCCCTATTCTGAGCTTGATTTCAGCTCAGGGATCTTGTGTTTCCTGTGCCCTTGGTACTAAGCCTCTGTCCCCCTCATTTTCTTAGGAATGTTCTGTTTACCTTTTCTTTCAGCCTTGCTATCTCTCCCTCAGTCTTCTCCTACTTGGGTAGAAGTGATGAGACCTTGCTTCCCACTGTCATCTACTCCTAGTCTGTTCCCCACTGCCTTCTACTCCTAGTCCCTTCCCCACCGCCCTCTACTCCTAGTCCCTTCCCCACCGCCCTCTACTCCTAGTCTGTTCCCCAGTGCCCTCTACTCCTAGTCTGTTCCCCACCGCCCTCTAGTCCTAGTCCCTTCCCCACCGCCCTCTGCTCCCAGTCCTATCTCTGAATCATTTGGCATTATCTGTGATTGTTATTATTTTATGTTTTTAAGTTTTATGTATATGTTTATCTGTACGTATATATAAGCATCACCTATGTGCCCATAGAGGTCAGAAGAGGGTGATAGATGCCCTGGAACTGGAGTCAAAGATGGTTGTGAGCAGTGGAGTGCATGCTGGGAAGAGAACCCAGGTTCTCTGCAGGACAGCAGGTGCTCTGACCTGACATGCTGAGCCTTCCTTTAGGCCCTGTCTATCTGTTATTGTTTAATTCATTTATCTAAATGGGTTGGTTTCTATGTTCCCCAGCTCAGATATATATTCTAGTATCCAGTAAACCTGAAATAAAAATTTTAATGAATACAAATTTAAAAGTAGTGTAATGTGTATCAGTTACTACCAACTATCAGATACTCTTTTGGGTGAGAATATAACTTTAATAGTAGTTTAGTGTGTATCAGTTACTCTATTGGGTGACACTGAATAAGATACTTGTTGGTCTTCTGAAACTTCAAAGCTATCCCCAGCAACATACTTCTTCCAACAAGGTCACACTTCCTCCAACAAGGTCACACTTCCTCCAACAAGGTCACACCTCCTCCAACAAGGCCACACCTCCTCCAACAAGGTCACACCTCCTCCAACAAGGCCACATTGCCTAATCCTTCCCAAACAGTTCCACTAACTGGGGACCAAGTATTCAAAGTACATGAACCTATGGGAGCTCCTCTCACCTAAACCACACAGTTTTGTTTGACACGAGTTATTGGGGATTGAACTCAGGTACTCATGCTTGCAGGGCAAGCACTTTACCAATGGAGCTGTCTCCTCAACCTACAAGAAAGCCCTGAAAAAAATCACACACAGAGATTAAAAACAAACAAACAAGAACCTCATGCACACACAAAATGCACGTATCGATTAATAACCTTAAAATAATAGTCCAGTAAATTTTCAAGAAGATACGAATACCTTGCCATAAGTACAAGAAATACAAATGACTTACAACCCTAACTTGCAAAAAGCAAACCATTTGTAATTTAGAATGTCTGGTCCTTTGTACTTTCTGTGCTACTCTCATAAACAGTGGAAACACAAATGCCAAGACAGATCCGTGTGCACGAGGTGCTTTGAGTTCTCACAAAGCACTAAAGCAGTCTGTGGGGAGAGCAGTTCTTGCCAATAGACAGCTTTGAAAAAAACATCTCTCAATATGAATCTTACTTTCTACCTCACACAGTACCCAGGAAATAAGTCAGGTGGGATTATGTTCTAAACACAAAACCTGTCCTCATTACAGTCGACTGTCAGCATGACACAGTTACTTAGGAAAGGAGGCTCACCTAAGGGTTTCCCAGGGCATGTCTCCATTGCCAATTTATGTAGAAGGGTTGAGTCCACCATAGGCAGCACCATTCCCTAGGAGGATGGTCCTGGACTGGGTGAGAAAGTAAATGAAGCATGGGCAAGCTGACAGGTGCATTCCTTTATGGCTTTTGCTTCAAGTTCCTACTTGAGTTTCCATGTGGATCTCCTCAGTGATAGATGGTAAACTGGATATATAAGTCAAATAAAATCTTCCTTCCCCTAAATTACTTTGGGTCAGAGTATTTTATAACAACACAGGAAACAGACAGGGCAGAAGCCAAACTTTCAGGGGGAAACAGAGTATCTTTGTGACTTGGAAACAGGCAAAGTTCCCTTGATAAGACGGGAAAGCAATAACCAGGAAAGAAACTTTGTATAACTTAAACTACACAAAATTTAACATCTCACAAAAATTATCAAAAGATAATCAGTAGCTATACTGAAGATGGATGAAAAGAAACTTAATCTTACAGTTTCTGAAACAGGATTGTGAAACAGGATTGTAATGAATTTCTATAATGAATAATAAAAATGATAAAGATTTGAACAGATACCCTGAAAGGAAGGAAACAGACTCAGGGTGCCCACGTGGCACACAGTAGCATTAGCCCCCTGGGAGAATCCAAATGAAACCACAATAGAACTGTGTACTCCCCAGAAAGTCTAACATGAGAATTTCTGCCATACCAAATGCAGGAGCCACCAGAACTCTCATGCAGGAGAAATGTAAACTCTAAGAACAACCTTGGTGTTTATTTATGAAGAGATTTGCATATAATTTGCAAAGTTAAATATACAGCTATGCTAGGACCTTGCAGTTCCACTATTTACCCGAGAAAAAAATGAAGACATATTTCAAAGAAGACAACTTTATTACCCATAGCCACATACTGGAAACACCTCAAATGTCTGTGTGCAGGAGAGCGGATAAGCGAATTGCTGTTCATACAAAGCATACTTTGCAGCAGTAGAGGGGAAAGGGTCAGTGTGCTTGTCTGCTCTCAAAAACGGAATAATGCTTCTTGAATATGTACACATGTGTCTGTGTGTGTGTACATGTGTGCACATATGAGGGCAGGTGTGTGAGGAGTGCAGAGGAGAGTGTCAGATGCCCAAGCTGGGTTACAGGGCATCCATGTGGGTGATGGGAGCCAAACTTGTGCCCTCCTTAAGAGCAGTCAGTATGTGTTCTTCACGACGGGGCCATCTCTCCCCCAATATGTACACTTTTGCCTGAAAGGAAACTGTAGGCTCGAAAACACTGATCTCGAGCTCCTGAACACTCAGGTTGAGTAGGGGCGGGGGAGGGGGATGTAGGGGAGGGAAGGGAGAGCTTCCCTGTGGCTACAGTTTACTTTGATACATAAAGGAGAGTGCATTTGTTACTTTTCCTTTTCCTCTGATACATAAGGGAAAGTGCGTTTGTTACTTTTCCTGTCACCAAGACAAAACACTGGATAAAAACAAGTTAAGGAAGGAAGGGAGGGAGGGCTTAGTGTGGCTGACAGTTCCAGGGTTGAGTTGATCATGGTGGGAAGCACGGTGGTAACAGTCTGCTGTGGCAGGTCACACTCTGCCTGCAGCCAGGGAGCAGAGAGCATTGGCCACTGGTGCTCTTCAAATCAGCTTCTTTAAAGCCACCTTCAGACCCACTCAGAGCTGTGTCTCCCTGGTGATTTTAAATCCTGTCAACTTGATGGTGAAGATTGGTTAACTTTCCCCCAAAACATAGGTGTGGAAAATTGAGTGTAATACAATACAAACAAATGCCAGAGTGAGGATATATGTTTGCTTTCTATAAACATTAAAAAAGAAGAAGAACAACAATTTGAATATACTGAGAACCAAATGTTGGGACAAACAGCAGCATGGTGGCACAGGCAATTTCACATGGCACCTAGTGACTAAAATGTGAAAAGATGAGGGTGACTAGGAGCCTTGTTATGGGATATCTGATCACACTGTGAAGCCGAGATTGTGTTATTTACTGGAAAAAAATATCTGTTTCTAGTTGTGGCGTAGCACATGACTTTAATCCTAAACAATGAAAGCACAGTTAGTTGGTAGAAGGAAGCAGCCGTGTTTGAAAGTGATGACTAATTGAGGGGCAGACAAAGTGACGAATCAGAGAAGGATTTGACAGGATGAGTCAGAGGTAGAATACTCCCAACCTCTCACAAGAAGAGACAGGAAGGAGAGGCGACTTGAGAGAGCAGTGCAGAGAGAGACAGGCAGTTTTCCTGAGACAGTTATAGAGAGACAGGTTGCAGAGAGAGAAAACAAGCTAGACATAGGTAAAGACAGCATGAACCAGAGAATGAGGACCCAGAAGATTAGAACAGATTGCTATAATTAGTTTGAGGCCAAGGAGAACAAAAAGTTAGAGGCCGAGAGAGAAGCCAGGTTGAATCAGTCAGCTAGGAGAAGAATTTGAACCAGAACAGCTGAGTTGAACCAGGCAGGCAGAGTTCAGAAAGAACTAGGAAGTGAAGAGCTTATTCAGAAGTGAGTTTCAGAGGCTGAAAACATTCTAAGCCTAGATTAGATTGTACACGGAGGCTAGAAGCTTCTAGGACTAGGCCTGGATTAGTAAACCTTGGAGATGACAATTACATCAGGTGAATAAAAGTCCCTTTTACGAAGTCTGGTTACAGCGAGCTTTGGTTCTGGGTGGAAAAGCTCTCATTTGATGTTAGGCAAAGATGTTTCTCTCCTTTCTTGTCTCCAGGCTGCTGTCTTCAATTCTGACTGAATCACCCTCCCTTGTCTTTTTTCAATGAGTTTATTTAATCAACTTGGACAGAACCGATTCATTGTGAAGAAATTCTCTTACATTTCCTGTAGCTTTGCATGGTTTTCTCACTTTGATGTCCTACCACTTTAAGATATTTGCATATAAGTAAAAATTTCTGTTCAAATGCATTTCTAGAGGAGAGAGGTTTCAAAGACCTTTGTTTCTAGCCCTTAGGGCGTTTACTTTGAAATATTCCCCAAGTAAGCAAGGGGTTATTACAATTTGACAGTAGAAAATGAATTTATTTTATGTTTCTCTGTATAAAATATCCAAGCAAATATTGTCTATAAAATACTACAGCAAACACTGAGGACCTTCATAGATGATCTAATTATAAAGACATACTCCAAGACTCTGACTGTTAAAATGTTTTCATTTTACTTTGAAAAGTAGATGTCATTCTTTAAAAGTTTTGTTTTGTCTGCTAGAAAGGTGAATGTGTTCTGTCTTCTGCTGTCTTGTTTTTTTTTTTTTTTTTTCTCCTTTCCTTTTTTCCGCTCCCATTTGATAATTGGAGAGCTATTTGCGAAGGTGTGACAGGTACGGATGCCAGGGGCTTGGGAACACTGCTTACCATGTAGGGAGATGAAGCAGCCGAGGCCAAGCAAGCCTCGAATTTCCCAGCCTGTCCTCCAAACCCTAAAGCTGCTCTCAGATCTGGTGAGGAGTCTATGGGAAATATAAATGAATGGGTAAAGCACAGCCACAATGACTGAGGCTCCCCTCTCTAGATAGTAAATGTGAAACATATAATCTACTCTTGGCATCAGAAGATAAAACATTAACTGTCCATGCAAGCACTACATTAACTTTCTTTTGTTAACTTGAAGGATACACATTGCATTTTGTCTGCAGAATCTTTTTTGTTTGATTCATCTTGGTCCTTTGAGGCAGGATCTTGCTACATTGTAGCTCAGATTGGCCTCTGGTTTGCTTTGTAGCTCAGTGTGAAGGTTAGATTTTTATCAGCGTGGCACAAGCTAGGGCCATCTAAGTTGAGAGAGTCCAGCAACTGAGCAAACGCCTCCATCCAATTGGCCTAGGTCAACTTGTGAGTGGTTCTCTTGATGAATGATTGATGTGGGGAGGTCTAGCTCACTGTGGTTGGTGCTGCCCTTGGGCAGGTGAACCTAACTTTATAAGAATGCAAGCCAGTAAGCCGTGCTCCCATGCCTCTGCTTCAACGCCTGCCTCCAGGTTCCTGCCTGGAGTTCCTGTCCTGACTTCCCTTTGTGGTGGCTTGTGAATGAACAATGTGGTCAAATGAACCCATTCCTATACAAGTTGCTTTAGGTCAATGTTAGCATTTTGTCTAAGCTCTGCCCCACAGTTACCTGGCAACAGCCAGGTGTGCCTGACTCACTATAAAAGGGGCTACTTGCCCCCTTCTCTCTCTCTCTTGCCCTTGCCTTCTTGCTCCTGCTCTCCCTCTTTTCTTTCCCTCTCTCTCCCAATTCCCTTTCCCCTTCTCTCTCCATTCCCTTCCCCCCCTCTCTCTCCATGAGCTCATGGGTGGCCTCTACTCCTCTACTCTCTCTCCCTTTCTCTGCCTCTGCTACCCTCTAGACTCCCCTCCCCATGCCCTTAATAAACTCTATTCTATACTATACCATCACGTGTCTGGTCCCTCAGGGGGAAAGGATGCCTTAGCATGGGCCCGCTGAAGCTCCACCTTTCCCCATACCTCACCACACCTCCATAGAACATATCCCCTTCTCTCTTTATCTTTTTATAAACATCAGTTGTGGTATCTTATCTCAATACTAGAATGCAAACTAGGATACCAACCCTGACCTCAAACCGGAAGCAGCTGCCTCCTCAGCCTCCATGGGTGGCATCCCGGGTGTGGCCACCATACCTGGGAAGAACCCATGGCAACCTAGGACTTTCACACTTTGTGCAATTCCCACAATTCCCAGTTCCACCTCACAAAGTGGCCATCTGCTGGCCTAGTCAACAGCCAATTCCTTTGCTTTTTTCATCCTAACAGAACTCCAGTTTTATTTGGGTCCCCACTCCCAGGGATAGGACCGTCAGACCTATTTAACTCAACAGTTCCGGGTCTCAGTGTTCTGAGTAGCCACGCTGATGTGCAGTCACAGACTGATTTAGAGCGTTGTAACATGATCCTCCTAAGGTGGATGGCTGCCTTGGGGCTTTGGGAAATGCCATCTTGGGTGACACACAGAGAGGACAGTGATGTCACCGTCTGGATCCTCTTACGCTGCATCTGCAGTTGGCACCTGGCTGGCTGCAGTTTCCTTGTTTTAAGACCAAAGACAGAGCCAGCAGGCAGAGGAAGGCACAAGCTAGAGATGGTGGAGGTGTGGCCCTGGCTCTGTGTCTGTAGCTTGTCTTCCTGTCCCTTAAGCTATAGTTCTCTAATGCTAGCTACTGGGGCTCAGAGACAGGGCTCCTGGGAGCCCACCTACCCTAAATCTTACAGTTCAATCATCCACGGATGGCCAGTATAGGAAGAGAGTCCTCCGCAGTATTTGGATTTCACTTACATCTTTGAAACTCTTACAAGCATGTGTGTATTTACCTTGTGTCATATGTGTGTGGGCGTGCGTGTGTTACCTGTGCACATGTGGGCTCATTTGGAGGATCTAGCAGGGGATCGCAGTCACTCTTGCAGCCCTGACTGAAGACTGGGTCTCTTCTATTCGGGGAATGTTGTCCTCTGGAGTGGTAAGGGAGGAAGGGGACACTGCCTAGCCAGCCAGATCAGCCAAATCAACCCTATGCAATGGCCACTGGGGTGACAGCTGTGCAGCCAGATCGCCTTCACAACCCGCTGTGTGCATGCAGAAGTCAGAAGATAACTTGGGAGTGTTGGGCTGTCTTTCTGAGAGTTCTGGGGACCAGACTCAGGTTGTCAGGTTTGGCAGCAAGCACCTTCCCACAGTGCCCCAGTGAGCTATCACACACTGGCCCTTGGTTTTGGCTTTTATTTTTAATATGACCTGATATATATATATATATATATATATATATATATATATATATCCCCAAGGTGATTTCATTGAGGCTAACTAAAGATTTGATATTGAGAGAAAAAAGAATTTTTTTTTTAACCAAAGGAAATCTGTCATGTCTTTCATTCTCTGTGGGGTTTTTTGTTTGTTTTGTTTTTGTTTTGTTTTGTTTTGAGACAGGATCTTCTGTTGTATAGACTAGCTTTAAACTTTCTCTTGAGTAAAGAATAGCCTTGAAATTGCAATCCTCCTCCACACTGCTGGACTTACAGGCTCCACCACGTGTTATTTATACAATGCTGGGGACTGACCCAGGGCTTCGCTCTAAAGACACGCAGTCTGCTAACTGGGCCTACGGGGGAGCTACCTTCCCAGACCCACCGTATGTCTTACATCACATCCTAAGACCAGAGTGCTGTCATATAGCTTGTTTGAGGGCCCTGGTTATCTATTTTCTTCTTCCCTTACAAATCTAAAAGGTCTCGACATGCTCAGGGAGTGAAAGGCCATCGGGGTCACACGAGGGGCAGATGGAACCGCAGCCGTTCAACAGGATGGTGGTTTGTACCACTGTCGCTGTCCGGGTAAGCAGAACATGTGACCGAGGGTTAGTTCCCCGTCATAGACTCCACAACTGAAGGTTCCTTTGACTAAATCAGACTCTTCAGGCAGTACTTTTAAAACCTCGGGTCAAGTGACAGGAAAGCTGGTTTTATTAGCGTTTATGATAAAAGGGGTTAGTTTAGAAGGCTGAGGAAAATAGCTGATTACATCTGTGTAGGAAATTCTAGGCATTCTTTGTGAGAGAAGACAACTGGAAACATCCTTTCCTTTGAGCCAGTCGGGGTTTGGGAGTTGGGGGTAGGGGGACCTCCTGTCCCAACAGGTAAGAGCACCACAGGAAAACAAACTATGCTGTGCCTGGAGTCTGTCTCAATCAGTTGTAGCGGAAGTGGCAGCCATCACGCACTGAGTACAGAGGGGAGTCTGAAATAGGAGGGCCTGTGTTCCCTTTAGAAGCAGGTGTCTATTTCTTTTCCTGTGACCGCGTTAGAATACAGCAACCTAAAGGACAGGGGTTTATTTGGATAGGAGTTCAAGGTCACCTTCCATTGAGGATCAGATAGGGTTACACTGCACTGAAGTCAAGGAGCAGGGACCAGGGACAAAAGGCAAGCAAGGCAGCGAGCGTTCAGATCATTCACTCCCTTTTGTACCAGCCCAGGATCTGCTGCCCAAGGAAGGGTCCTGCCTACAATTAAGATAAGTTTTCACACATCAGAAAACAAAAGCAAGATAACCCCCACAAGCATGCCCTGAGACGCATCTCCCACGTGATTCTAGGGTCTGCTGACCATCACAGCAGCCAAATCCTGTTCTCCCCAGGTAATTTTTTTTTTATCTGTCGGCTACTGTGACTTCTATAGTACATAAAAATTAGAAAAATAATAAGAAGGAAAAAGTTATGTTTTATGGAGCACCGGCTATTATTGACATGTGAAAATCAGTGAGACCAGGCAGAGACAAGTGGATTCCTGGAGCTCACTAGTCATCTTGGTTCTGGGCCAGCCAGAGACCCTATCTCAAGAAACAATGTAGGGGTTGGGGATTTAGCTCAGTGGTAGAGCCTTTGCCTAGCAAGCACAAGGCTGTGGGTTCGGTCCCCAGCTCCGGGGAGGGGTGTGTGGGGGGAGGCGGGAGAAACAATGTAGACAGTGCCTACACTTAAGGTTGACACCTGGCCTGTGTGTTCATGCAATGTACACAGAGGTACCTGCACATCCATGAGCATGTGTGTGTATACAAAATGTTACGAAGATAGTTCATGTCTACCTACCTACTGCCTGTTCCTTGCTATGATGGTCACGGGCTCAAACCATCTAGAACCAAGAGCCCCAAATTAAAAGCTTGTTTCTGAGCTGCCTTGATCTGGGTGTTTAATCCCAGCAAAAAAAAAAAAAAGTAACAAAGACACAAAGACTCTGAAAACTTGCACTTTTCTTGATTCTGAAATCAAACTTGGAGTTGGCATGCATGCAGACATAGCCATGAGCCTTACCCAGCCCAAACATGAAGACATTTAAAAGATACAGTCAGATGTCCAGGGGGCTGCTTGGCAGTGGAGAGAAAGAGGGCATTGCAGTTTACTCTCAGGTCAGGCCAGGAGTCCAAATGTCAGCTCAGGAGAACACATAAACATCTTCCAGAGAGATGCCCGCCCGTGTCGACTCACACCACTAAACCACTGAAGAAAGGCCAGCATTAGGAATGGCTTTATTAGTTTATAAAGAATAGTAGATAACACAATTTAGATGCGGGGCATGTGGAATTTAAGATTCTCCATGGAGCCACAAAGAGAGGACTTAAAATATAACAATCTCTGAAACCCAGTCCATACAATGTTGCTACTGAAAGGTCTTAGGAGCCACCAGTAAGAAACATCAGTTGTTTAAAGGTGTCAGCTGCAAGGCCAGCTAGGCGTGGCTGTTTAACCCTTTATAGCTAGGCGTGCAGGTCTAGCTGCTCCCAGTCTTCCTTCACAGGGAGCCTCCTTGGGCTTCCATCTTACCTTGAGTTTTCTGGCTCTGTCTTTGCATATTTTGATGCAATGTCCTATCAGTGAGCGCTGCTGGTCAATTTTTTAAAAAAGGAAATAGCTAAGTCATCTGGTTCCACTTTCAATGCAGAGCCGGTCCAGACAGGACGGGTTGCTTTGTGCAGAGCTTTTTGGCGGATAGCCACCTATCCCTGGAGCGTGATATTTTAGCTGGGGCATGCTACTCCAGGATTGTCACTGTAGAGAGCAGCCTTTGGCCCTCGTAGGTATTTGTCTATCGCTATTCACGGAAGTAGCAAGTACAGGAACACACAGTACATCATAGTTTTGAAATCTCTTTATGGCTTTTAGCTGTTTCATAATAAAATGATGGAGATGTTGGAATTAGACTCTTTAAAATAAAATCTAAGCCAAGCATGTTGGTTCATGCCTGGATCCCAGCACTTGGGAGACAGAGCCAGGAGACTAGGAGTTCAAGGCCAGCGCCCATTACGTAGTGAATTTGGCACCAGCCTGGGCTGCATGCAATCCTGTCTTTCAAAATTCAGGAAAAGGGGGCCAAGGAGATAGCTCAGTCAATAAAGTCCATGCTGCACAAGTGTGAGAGCTGGAATTCAGATCCTTAGCACACACATTGATGCCAGGCTAGTGTGCCAGCCTGTCTGCAATCCCAGCACAGAGACAGGGACCCCAGAACCAGCTGGCGAGCCAAACAGGTGAGCTTTAGATTCAAGTGAGAGATTCTGTTCTCTCCACCCCCCCCCTCTGTGTGTGTGTGTGTGTGTGTGTGTGTGTGTGTGTGTGTGTGTGTGTGTTATGTGCAATCCAGAAAGCCTTGTTGGGCTCTTTTTCCCCGTCCCCCATGCACATGTGTGCTGAACCCATACACATTAGAGACCATGCATGCACACATGCCCACACACCACGAAGTCACACAACAACTCAAAAAGGTAAATAAAATAAAACCTGGCCCTTTTGTCATGAAGTGCAATGCACACTTACAATAAGGTGCACAACACATGCATGCATGCATGCGCGCACACACAGTAAGATGCACGGCACACACAATAAAGCACACAACACACACACAGCTTGGGGACTTAGGTGTGTAATCACATCCAAGTCAAGGACCCAAGGCCCCTGGTGCTCTCTCCAGCTCTCACCCCAGCCTCTGCTGCTCCGATAACAGCCTACCTGACAGGACTAGCTCTCACCTTCTTGCTATTTGTTCCTGAATTGTTAAGCAACTGTAGCTTTGGTGGCTTCCTGTTGGGGGGTCCTAGTGTGCTCTGTGTATTCAGACGCTGATTTCCAGTTACAGCCCAGACTCTGGAACTGTCATGGATATTGAGGAATCTCCTGGGTCAAGTGGTGTCCCCAATTATCTCTGATCCACTAATAAAAGGCTGAGCAGCCAATGACTGGGCAGAGGAGATAGAAAGGCTGGTCTGACCCCAGCCAGGGGTCCAGAGGAGAAAGAGGAGCCTGGTAGGAGTTGGCCAGGTGAAGGGCCATGAGGTAGGTGGAGGAAGAAGCCGGTCACCATAAGGTTGGGCTTGAGAAATCGCCAAGGGGATTGTCATGAGGACGCACGTGGAGCAGAGCAAGCCAGAGACATTCAAAATGCCAGTAGCACAGGGCCTGTGGCTGGGATGTAGATAGTTTGCTCAGAGGATTAGAATAGCTTAGAACTTGCCCAGACGCCGCCGTGCTTAAAGTTTGCTAGTAAACTCAATGCCTCTGTCTCAGTTGTCTGGCAGCTAGCCAGGTTAGAAGAAACTGCCACTTTTAAATTTCATCCTACAGGCTCCAGTGGAATTGAGACTTGCCCAAGAGTGCAAGTTTACTTTGCACATGTCTTACTGAGATTAAGGATGTGAGCTTCGAGTTGGATTCTGTGTACCCCAAGCCCCTGTCTGAACGGGACTGAACCCAGGCTCACACACCAGGCTCCCACACTGAGCTGCGTTTCCACATCTTGTGTTTCATCTTTTGCTTTCCCCATGTTAGAGGTGATTCCTGGCTCACTTTATGATCAGTTTGGCTGGAGTTGAAATAATGGAATATAATCCAGAGAGGATTGTGGGTAATGGAGAACTGCCCTGAATGTGGGTGGGCTGTGGGTCTTGAACTGAATAAAAAGGAGAGGAGAGGGGAAGAGGGGAAAGGGAAGAGGGGTAGAGGGGAGAGGAGGGGAAGGAAGAGGGGTAGAGGGGAATGTAGGGGAGGAGAGGGGAGGGGATAGACAGACAGACATCAAAGCACCAGTATTTCTCTGCTTCGTGAAGGTCCACCTGAGGTGTGACCAAGCAGTTTAACAGGACGTGGCCCTACCATGAACAGACAGATGTGCCCACCATGGTGGTCTGTGCCCTTCATCCTGGGAGCTGCAATAAGCCCGTCCTCCTTAACTTGTTTTCTGCCGGCCATCTTGGCAGAGTAACAGGGAAAAGAACTAACACACTAGGGTCCAGTCAGGATGAGGCAAGCGCTGTCTCGTCGAACTACATCCCTAGCCTCTCTGGTTTGCTTTTGAGACATATCAAGGCTGATTCCACCTCAAATTAACCCCTTCCATCGATGTGAGCCAACTGCACTGAGAGAATGCATTACTGTTGGCTGAAGTTTGGATCGAGTCCTACTTCGGTTAACAGAAGGTGAGGGTTTCCATGTCTGCTAATGGATTATAGATTACCACTTACTAGATTGAAAAAAAACAGCTTTACTGTGTTTATACCTAAACACACCATACTGGAGGCATAAGTGGACTTTTTTTTTCAGGGAGGCCAGAAACAAAAGTTCCCTGGAGGTAGGGTTACAGGCAACTGTAAGCTGCCCAGTGCGCGCCCAGGTCCCCTGGGACAGCAGTAAGTGCCCTCAGCCACTGAGCCATCTCTCCAGTCCTGGACCTTTCCTTCTACCCAGTGGGTTTGGGTTCTACCTCTCTTGGACTGAAAATGAACTGGGTCAGTATCTCTAGGCCCTTCCCCTTCCCTGGGTTCGCTGGTTCCTTCGACTTGTGGCGTGACGTAGAAACACCCGCTCACTTTCCTTTTGAGCTGTCCTTTTCTTTGTTAGACTTAAAGTACAACATTTTAAATCTCTCATTCATTCACTGAGGGTGAGGCATGTGCACCCATGCCTGGTGCCAGGTGACAGACAGCTCGCAGGAGTCAGCTCTCTCCAGTCAGCTCTCTCCCTCCGTCATGCACGTCCTGGGCATCAAACCCAGGTTATCAGGATTGGCAGCGGGAACCTTAACTCACTAAGCCATCTCCACAGCCCTTAACGCATAGGAGGCATTTATTATTTATTACCTTACTGTTATTTCCATAGCCGAGACTTCAGCCTTTGTTTTCTTAGAGGTATCGGCTTTGAATAGTTCTTAATTTTAATTTAGCCCAATTTTCCAGTCCTTTCGTTTTAACTCTCGTTGTTTGTTGCACAAAAACTCTTTTCCTTTAAAGACATGAGGCTGTATCCACTCAGGGTGAGGAGATGAAGACAGGAAAGAGGGAGTGGGGGGTGGAGACACAGCTCCGTGGGTGCTGAGAGGTCCCCTCCAGCTCACCCCACCCCCAACGTCTAAACCCTCTGCTCCCATGCTGTCGTTAACTCTCATTATGTAATGAATTATTCCATAGTTGAGCAGCTCAGAGCTGTCTGCAGGTATGGTCTGGCTCTGGTTCTGGCCTGAGGTGACAGTCACATCAGCCGTGTCTGCGGAGGAACTGACTCTGGGTTTAACACTTTATGATGTCATCCCTGGGGCTCTCTCCCCTTTGCTTGTCCACCCAAGTCGGAACTGCCCACCAAGGGTACTGAGCGGCAGAGGA
Source organism: Rattus rattus (assembly GCF_011064425.1). Taxonomy (NCBI): domain Eukaryota; kingdom Metazoa; phylum Chordata; class Mammalia; order Rodentia; family Muridae; genus Rattus; species Rattus rattus. The sequence continues at coordinate 3,066,428 of NC_046159.1, forward strand.
ACACAGAAAGGGCAAGAGAAGAGAAACTGCAGAATGCTTCACTCAGAGACCATGCACACACTGCTCTATGCTGAGGGGAGGTCCTTCTTGCTCCCACCTGGAGAGGGCTGAGGCTAACCCAGTGAGCAGGGCCAGCCGATCCTCAGCGCTCTTTCCTCTCTCTCCAGCAACCTCTGCAGCTTTTCCTCCTCAGGGCTTCTTAGGGATAAATAAGGAATGAGACTGCCTGCCCGTGGCTTTGCCCAAAATGGATAGTCACTTCATAATCGTAGTGCTTTATTTTATTATTACCATGTGTGTGTGTGGGCAAACATGTCAGGTCAGAGGACGGCCCTGCTGGTTCCCTCCTTCCACCTTCACGTGATTTCTGGGGATCACATTCAGGTTGCCAGGCACGCTCGGCAAAGCGCTTTACTGCTCTCTGATCCATCTCACCAGCGCTGTGTCAGTGATGCAGAAACCGGAAACCGTTTTCTTAAACTGCCACCATGTTCCGTTATTTTAATTTCTGACACGGTTTCAGGTCAGTCCAATCCACTGTGAGGGGCTAGAGCTAAGGAAAACAACAACAACAAAACCAAAGAGCAGAACACAGCTAAATTAAAGCAGCCTAACCCCAGAAGGTTCACTTGACATGGAGTTTCCTACAGGATTAGCCCTAAAACACCCTTTCAGAAGTTCAGATCCAAGTCCATGTTCTGCCCCTTAGCTTATCTCTCACTTTCTCTCAGTGGTTTTCGCGTGACAGTGGCCTCCAGGGTTTCAGCTGGGGTTGAAGGTTTGGGGGGTTGGGAATGTCTTATGTTGTTATATCTTTGATTATGGGGGTGGGGGAATGTTGTGTGTAGTTTTAAAATCGCTATTGCTTTTGCCCCGGGATCAGTGGTGGGATCAGTGGCCGCTAGCTCTTACCTGGAAAGGCTGCGGGGGCGGGGGGGGGTGTTCCACCCGCCTTTGCTCCGGAAGGGGTAGCGCTACCAGCTCCCATCCGAGACCCTTGAACCTGCAACACACACACACACACACACACACACACACACACACACACACACACACACACACACACTTTGTTGCTTTTTAACTTGCCTACTAGGCACAATTGTTGGGTACAGATATCTCCCGCCTCAGAAAAACCATGATATTATCTCCATCTCTTCTAACACTCTAAACTCTGGGGCTTGGCCCACCTATCCCCTGCCAAACATCCTTGGTCACGCGCCTGTAGTGGAGGCTGCAGGTCCTCGCTCTCCCTGAGGCCTTACATGATTGCTAAATTCTTCTTCCTCCACAGTGGTGGAAAAACCTCTCTCCTTCCTTGCATCTGCCTTTTCCTCCTGGGACCCGGAAGTTCCACCTGTACCATCTGCCCAGCAATTGGCCCTCGGTCTTTATTGACAAAGCAAGGACCAATTGGGGGACAGGGTTCGCATCAATCAGAACCTCCCCTTACAAGAAAACCCCAGGAACCTTTCCATTTGTCCTTTAAATCTGTAGGTCACTCACCTACTTTAACTGTACAAGTATTCTCGCCAACTTGGTCGGTGTCTTTGCTAGAGTCTCTGTTGTTGTAACAAAACACCATGACCAAAACTGCAAGTTGAGGGGTGGGGTTTATTCCGTGGTCTGGGCCCTCCCGCCATTGATCACTAATTTTAAAAATGCCTGGATCTCAACTGAGGTTCCTTCCTTTCATATGACTCTAGCTTGTCTCAAGTTAACGTGACATTAGCCAGCACAGCTGGTAAAAGCATTTCCTGGATGGAGCCTCAAGTTCTTGAGGGTTGGGTTGCCCCAGGCTGAACAGCCAAGTCTCGTGGTTAAGTCGATTTCTGCTGTTGGGTCTCAATGATCTTGTGTGATTCACATTATCATGGAGAGCCTCTGTTTCTCCTAAAACACTGCCCTGTGTGGAATTCTGGTTGGTTATTTGGTCACCTACCCATGCAGCCTGAAGGAGTAAAATGTCCAATCCTAAATTTTGAGGTGTGTGTGTGTGTGTGTGTGTGTGTGTGTGTGTGTGTGTGTGTGTGAGAGAGAGAGAGAGAGAGAGAGAGAGAGAGAGAGAGAGAGAGAGAGAGAGATCAACCATTGGCATCTTCCTCAACAGTCAGCCTCTCATGGCTTGCCTGGTTGGCTGGACTGGCTGGTCAGCAAGCTCAGAGATCCAAGTGCCTGCTCTCTCTCCCAGAAGTGAGGATACAGGCACAAGTCAACAAGTCCAGCTTAACGTCTTCTCTTCTTAGACCTCTTATGGTACGTTTGCATTTACAGGGAACATTCTTGAATGACACGACTAACCAGAAACTTAAAAAGGACTATGGACTCACTACAAGTACCCAAGAACAAACACCAAAGAAGAACATTCAGACGAGGACAATGGTTGTTTTTAAAGCACAGAGGGTGAGGGCGACTGTCTAGGGCACAACCTCCTGACAAGACTTTAAAGAACACCACACCAAGTATTTCAGGCATTCATGGGAACTTGTTCTGGACGCCCTTGGGAAGAAAAGAGATATTCTTTCCAGCACCCACATGGCCAAAGCCATCCTCCTAACAGTACCCAGAGTTCACATAATTGCTCGAGATTTTCAAATGCTTCAGCCTCTCTCACGGCAGGGAGAACCTTGCTGTGGCCGGTTCCTTGTGTTCTCCAGTCTGATCTGTTCTTAGCTTGTGGGTTTTACTGGTCTCTGGATGAGTTTTTCTGCCCTGACTTTCTAGGCACATATACCAACCTGAGAATTCCTTAAAGCATGGAATTCTAAACAGTTCAGTTAAACCGTCTTTGAAACCCACTTGTGTTTGCTAAATTCTTACCTCCGTGCCGTGCGTTTGCAGACGAGGGGATAAGAGACTAATAAGCCGGAATCTTTGCCCATGCACAGTATCGTTTCCTGTGCTTCTGTGAGTGCAGAGTAATAATGGATCCTGACTAAGCTCATAAATTCCCACTCCTAAAGCAACGAGGGGACCTTTTATGTCTGACAAGGACTTTTAGAAAACTACCATAGAAATGAGTCTATATTTGAAAAATCCAGCAATTGTGCTTTATTTTTTAAAAAGATTTATTTATTTATTATATATGAGTACACTGCACAGACACACCAGAAGAGGGCATCTCATCTCATTATAGAGGGTTGAAGCTACCATGTGGTTGCTGGGATTTGAGCTCAGGACCTCTGGAAGAACAGTGTTCTTAACCACTGAGCCATCTCTCCAGCCTGCAATTGTGCTTTATAAACATGTATTATTTCACACTGCCCAAAACGTCTTAAAAACATTTTAACATAATATTTATGTTAGATTTCCATATTGATTATTTGGGAATTTCACACAAATACCCTGATTACTTGTACTTCCCAGTACTCCTAGGTCCTGCCCCATCCCCTGCACATTTTGTGCATAAAAATATTTTTAAAAAGAAAAGGAAAAATGGTCTGATATGTGTTGTCCATGTCGTCACTGGAGCATGGTTGGACTCGTGGTGACCAGACTCCCGAGAGACATTTTCTATTCCTACTTTCCAGAACAAGCCGGCAGAACCGTAAGAGACCTCTGTCAAAGTTCAGCCACAATGTACCCTCCAAAAGGTATCTGTGTTGAACTCAGCCCCCACATGGTGGCTCTTTGGGGAAGTGCCTAGACTGGCCGGGTGCTGTCCCAATCAATGGACTAATCTATTAATGGATTCCTACCTGAGTGGGTTATTGGGAGTTTGTGGATACTGGGCGAGGTGGTGCCTGACTGGAGGAAGTGAATGGTTTCTTGACTTTTCTTCTGTCTCGTTCTCTGTTTCCTGCCTACTAGGAGGTGAGCCTCCCTTCACTCTCTCACCACACTCGCCTTGGGCCTAGAACGAGGAGGGCAGCTTGTCAAGGGCTCCAACCCTGACACGATGCAAGCCAACTTCGCACCACTCTCTCTCCTTGGTGTTCTCTGGACGCCAAGGAAACCTGTGAGATTAGTCACACACCTGTGAGACCAAGTAGGAAGAATGGAAACCCTAATTCAAGCTCAAAGATTTGTGTTTCAAGTTTAGACATGATGCACATCCAAGAAAACTATCAACATAAGCTGCTTTGACATGAGGGATGCCCTAGCATACAGGGACAGACAAATTAATAACTATTTCCCAAAACTTAAAATTTCTTGAACACAAAAAGGACGTCCCAAGTTGGTTATGCAATGTAGCCCAGTTGTTCCAAAGCTCTGTCAAAGAGGAGAGAGAGAAATGTCGCGTCTTAGATGGCTCAGTAAGTAAGGCTCCCTCCCACCAAGCTCTGTGACCTGAGTTCAGCCCCAGGGACCCACATGGTAGAAGGGAAGAAGAGATACAGGCGAACTGCCCCATGACCTCTTCATGTGTGCTGTGCCATGTATGCATCCACATTCAGAGACGTGTAAACTAAACAAACAAGGGAAGGAGGGAGGGAGGGAGGAGAGAGGAACGGAGGAATGAATGAACGAGATTGTTCTGATAGCCACCCTGAGCCATTAAACAGAGCTGTAGATTACTGGAGGTCCTTGTGCTGTGGGGTTTTTTTTTTTTTTTTTTTTTGGGGGGTGGCTTCGGTTGAAGGGATACAGTCCACGACGATGTGGAAGTCACAGTGGTGGCAGCAGGAATATGGGATGTGTCTGCTTGCTCCCACCTCAGCAGATCAGGAAGCAAGTGGGGGAGGAGGAAGGAAGGAGGGAAAGGGAGGGAGAGGAGAGGGAGAGGGAGAGGGGAGGGAGAGAGGGGAGGGAGGAGGGGAGAGAGGGGAGGGGAGGAGGGAGAGAGAGGAGGAAAAGAGGGAGAGAGAAGGGACAGAAAGAGAGAGGAAGAGAGGGAGGGAGAGAGGAGGGAGAGGAGGAGAGGGAGAGGAGAGGAGAGGGAGGGACTTTTCTCTTTTGCTTCTGTCTGGGACCCCAGCCCATAGAACGGTGCCCTCCACACTCAGGGCATCCCTTCCCCCATCAGTTAACCAACCCCTCTCCAGAAATGTCTTGTGAACACACCCATAGGTGTGTCTCTCTAATCCCTAGGCATTTCTTAATCCAGTTTGGCAGTGGATTTAGTCACCACAGTTGGGTTCCTAGCCGGAGGGCACAACTAATATTCACCATAGGGATCAAGCCCAAGTCAGTCTGGGCTTTCTTCACTGATTAAATATCTGTGGAGAAAGAAAAGCTAGAGCTGTGGGTTCCCAGTCGCTCCTGCAGCCCGGAAACCCATCAATCTGGAGGAGAAAGTTTCAAGGTGAAAAGCTTCATTTCACTCTAAGCTGCTTTTAGAACGGGATAGGAAGCCAGGATGGGCAATTCCAGAAAATTAACAAAATGGAATAAATAAATCCTCCGGAGACAAAAAGATGGCGGAGCGAGAACTAAAGCATGGCATGGTGGTGCATGCCGGTGCTCTCAGAGGTGGAGATGAAACAAACAGGAAATCAGGTCAGTTTTGGCGAACCCGGAAGTTCCGGTCTAGCCTTGGCTAAGTAGCAAGACCTTATCTCGCTCAAAACAGATCAAAAACAAAATACCCAATGAAGGTTTGACGATATCTTAGCCACTTTCTCCATCCTGTGATAAAACACTCGGATAGAAGCAGCTTCAAAGAGGAAGGGTTGGTGTTGGTTTGCAGTTCCACAGAGATGGAGTTCATCCTGGGGGAAGGTGTGGCGGGGGCAGGGGAGAAGCCGGACACATCACTTCCACAATAAACAAAAGTGAAAGAGTCCACCAAAGCTTAGCTTGCTTTCTCAGTTCACGTAGCCCATCCTTGGTCCTGCACACAGCTAAGATGGGTCTTGGCACATCAGTTAATGTAATTAAGACCCCCCCCCGGGCAGTTCAGCTCAGCAGGTGACTCTAGAGTCGACACCCACCCCTCCGCCACAGGGACAAAGCGTAGGATATGAGAACGGGGCTAGAGATCATGGGGCAGAGCCAAAGGAGAGCGGCCAAGCTGGGAGGCCATGAAAACCCTAGGGGTAGAAGACAAATAGAGATGAAGACTATGGAAAGGTCTGGAAAGGATGATATATCAGGGTGAGCGAAGAAGTTCACCTAGAGAGGAAGTAAGCCATAAGCCCCCAGAGGTCCAGGGAAATTGGCGTAGACGTCAGTCACTGTGCTGGAACCCACGTTGCCTGATGGCTGTTTCCTCCCCAGGAAAGAGGAAGAGAGCCTGAGCAGCATGGGGGAGGGGGGACTCAAGCGGGGCACTTCAGAGGCGGGAAGAGAACGTCATGGGTCATAGGTGTAACGCTCTTCCTGACTCTGCACCAAGCTGCTGGGTGAGCCACCGCGGATAAACTCCCTTGTCAGCCTCCTGTGAGACGCACAACTCCTCCGGTGCTTTAAAAGAATACAGAACTGGAGTGCTGGGATTAAGGCCACACACCCCCGCCGCCTGGTACGTTGGGATAATATTTCTAAAACTTCATTTGCCATGCCTGCATCCATGAAGAAACATCTCCTGGCGATAAAATCCCAGCTCATGACAGCTGTAAGGCAAGCACACCTGGATCCCTCAACTTCAGAGAGAAGTCACTTGAAGCCCACAAAGCCAGCTCGCCCCCTGCTAAGTACCCCTACACTTCGCTTTCTAGAATCCGATGCAATAAGCAGTGGAGAACGGTCAGAATGTCTTTGCGATGCTCTGGGCCCGCTCGCCCCATCCCTCTACTCGTGAAGCTGAGCCGAGTGCGATGGCTTCTAGCCAGGCCTTTGCCCTGGGAACCGCAGAGACAGGAGGCGAGGGGGATGGGCAGCGAAGGCTTCCTGTGTGGTGTGGTTCTGAAGTGCCTCAAAGAACTGATGAGAATAGCACTTCACAGTCCTTTCATCTCGGGAGCGCAGACATTTTTAACCGACTGATAATTCCACTGTACAGACAGGAGCACGAATCCGGAAGCGACAGAAGCGGGCCTCAGCCACTCCGTGCGCTTAGCAGGAGCAAGGCTTCCATCCCTGCTGACCTCTTCCCAAGTGTCCTCCCAGCAAGAGGCCCCTGTTGACTAGGCTTTTATGCTAACAAGCCAGAAAGAAGCCTGTATTGTCTCCCTTTTATAAGCCAACCCCACTAGAAGACAGATATTTTGAGCGTTATATACCACAGCATTGATCTTAATAGAGTTGCTCTATAAAGTGGGATGTTTAGCATCAAGCAAAAAATAACCTCTAATGGTTTTTAATTCCAGTTAGGAGATTTTAAATTTAGTTCATTAATCGTCATTGCATGCATGCGATATGTGTGGGCATGGTGGAAGTCAGAGGACCACATTATGAATCTGTTCTCTGCAACTACTTTGTGTGGGTTCCTACGACTGAACTCAGGTTGCCCGGCTTGCTTGCCTAGTGTCTTTTCCCGGGATCCCCGTCACCAGCCTCGCGATGCCATTTTTTCAGCTAGAAACCTTCGAATGGGATTAATTTATAAGTTGTGAGGATGAATCCAGGTAATTCATTGTGTCCTTGTGCACAGATTAAAAACATCAAGTTTGTATACAATAACACTCGTGATTAGGATGGCTCATACAATAGAAAGAAAACAACCTTAAAGAAAGATGTTGGGAAAAAGAAATCTCCGGGCTAGCAATATGGCTCCGCAGGTGAAGGCATTGGTTCCAATGACCTGAGAGCAATCCCTCAAACTCACTTGGTGGAAGGAGAGATTGGATAGTTAGCCCTTGGACTCCATTTGTGCACCATCACACACACACACATACACACACACACACACACACGTATACACACATGTACACACACGTACATGCACACATATGCACATGCACACACATGCACACACATGCATATGCACATACACATGCACATACACACACATGCACACACACATATGCACACATGTACACGCACACAATTATAAATATATTAACACTATAACATGATGAATATAGACATATAGCAAATATACAAGAATAAATGTAACTTTTAAAAATTAAAAAAATCTCCCACTAAGTACACAGATACGAATACAAAGTGCTTAAGAATACTTAGGATATTTTCTTGGGCAAATTATGCATATTTTCTCTCCTATGTGGAATCTGGATTTGGGCACACGGGTATGTCTTAAAAGTAGAAAGGGGACTAAGATGGAGGAGAAAATCTCGAGTGGGAGAAAAAGAAGCAAGACAATACATGTGACATAAAAGCAAAAATGGGTCTGTTTGGGAAGAGGGAAGGGACCAGCACCACCATGGCACAGGGGAGGGGGGTGTGGTGAAGCAGGAGTAAGAGCAGGATGTCTCGAGTGTGTGTGTGAGCACATGTGTGCATATGCATTTGTGTATGTGCCTCTGTGAGTATGTGTATGTGTCTGTGTGTGTCTGTACATGTGTGTACATGTACATGTGTGTGCATGTGTGTCTGTACATGTGTGTACACATACATGTGTGTGCATGTGTGTACATGTATGTGTACATGTGTGTGTGCCAGTGTGTGTGTGAAATGCCACAACGAGGCCTCTCTGCCTTGTGCCAACTCAAAACATTAATAAATGAAAAAAAAGTAAAAGTGAACGTTTTTCAAACTTTAGGCTTTATGGATTTAAAAGATAGCTTTTAAAAGCAGGAGTCAGATCTGATGGCAAAGGCTTATATGTACTTGGGAGACTAAGGTAGAGGACTCTTGAATTCAAAGTATTTCCAGCTACATAGTAAAAACCTGTCTTAAACAAAACCAAAAAACAAAGAGAGAGGGAGAACAGCTAAAATGACAGTTAAATGACCATCACCATCCTCACTGCCACCATGACCACCGCCATCATGTGAGGTTAAACATTTTAGACCCACTCGAACTATGGGCCCTAAATACATTTCTTCATAAAAACATCTAACTGAAAAGACATTTCAGGAAGGAAGGTGTGTTTGCAGGTAATAATCTTCCTGTCTGCCCAACACTTTCACTTCCTCCATGGGTCCTTTCTTCCCCTTTTGCCTCAGCTCCCTTGGTGCTGGGATTAAAGGTATGAGCCACCATACCTGGCTACAGGTTATTCTTTTTCAAATCTGACTACTGTTTATTATTTTGTTCAACCAATAAATATAACGGCGTCAGGTAAAATGTTATCGGGGGAGTAACTTCATAGTCTGCAGATGGTAAGGACCATCAGAAAGGATACAGACAGAGTCACACGGTGCAGGCTTCTGCTCCAGGAAGACGAGCTGTCACCCCAGCCATCTCCCGGTGAGCTCTAAATCCATACAGCCAGCTGAAGTCCATGATTCAGTTTCCCCACCGCTCTCCTCTATTCAAACCCTGGGAAGTGCTGCTTGTGTAACGGAGTCTGGTGTCATCGTAAGCAGAAATGCAAACAGGGCCAGAAACCGCATGACGCGGCTCAGCTGTCAGCTGCTGAGCCCGGGAGTTTATAGCACGCCTATTTTTATCCTCGGATGCGAATAAATGGTGAAAATTTGTTCTTTGTTGCCTTTTGTGAGTCTGTGCACATGTGTGTTCATGCATGCATGGGGAGGCCAGAGGTCAACCTTAGATGTGTCTGTCCTCACCGGCCTGGAGCTTGCTGGGTTAAGCTAGGGGACAGTGATTTCCACATGTCACACTGTTACACTGTCACACCAGCTTTTCTGTGTAGGTTCTGGGAACTGAACTCAGGTTCTCAGGCTTGCTACATTTTACCTGCCAAGCCTTTTCCCAGACCCCGGTTTGCTTTGTGTCGGTCACTCTGGGTGTCAACAAACACTGATGAGGATGTGGGGAAAGGGGAACCAATATCCAGTGTGGGTGGGAGGAGAAACTACTGTAACCACGATTGGGTTCAGCGAGGAGGTTCCTCACAATACTGAAAACAGAACTGTCACATGACCAGCTGCACCACTCTGGGGCCTGAACCGAAGATCCCTAAGCCGACATGCCACAGAAGCATGTGCCCATTCGTGGTTATTGCTACAGCGCTCACAAAAGTCACAGAATGGAGCCAGCCTGGATGTCCATCAGACGAATGAAGAACGAAGACGGGACCCATATACACAGTGCAACTTTACACAACCGTCAAAATAACACGATGGTGCATTTGCCCAAAATGGGCACAGCCAAAGTGTGAAAATTGAAATAAGTGAAATATATATTATATACATATAATATAATATATAATGGTGAATATAATATATAATATATTCTATAATATCCTCTATTAATGTTATACTACTAATTATACATTACTATATTAATGTAATGTATTATTATGAATTGTATATTATTTTAATATATACTATATAGGGGAAAACATTACCGTATGTCTTAGTTAGGGTTACTAGTGCCATGACAAAACACCAGGACCAAAGCAACTTGGGGAGAAAAGGGTTTATCTGGTTTACACTTCCACATTGCTATTCACCATCAAAGGAAGTCAGGACAGTAATCACACAGGGCAGGATCTTGGAGGCAGGAGCTAATGTAGGGGCCATGGAGGGGTGCTGCTTACTAGCTTGCTCCCCATGGCTTGCTCAGCGTACATTCTTATAGAACCCAGGACCACCAGCCCTGGGTCCACAACGAGCTAGGCTGTCTCACATCAATCACTGATTAAGAAAATGCCCCACAGGCTTGCGTAGAGCCTGATATTATGGAGGTATTTTCCTAATCGAGGTTCCTCCTTGTGGTGGTTGAAAGATGCTTGGCCCAGGTAGTAGCAGTATTTGGAGGTGTGGCCTTGTTGGAGTGGGTGTGGCCTTGTTGGAGTGGGTGTGGCCTTGCTGGAGTGGGTGTGGCCTTGCTGGAGTGGGTGTGGCCTCCTTGGAGGAAGAGTGTCGCTGTAGGGGGTGGGCTTTGAGGCCCTGCCCAGTGGGACCGTAAGTCTTTTCCTAGCTGTGACCTCCCCTGAAGATGTAGAACTCTCAGCTCCTCCTGCACCATGCCTGTCTGGATGTTGCCTTGATGATTATGGACTGAACCTCTGAATTTATAAGCCAGCCCCAATTAAATGCTTTCCCTATAAGAGTTGCCTTGGTCATGGTGTCTGTTCATAGCAGTACAACCCTAACTGAGACACTCCTCTCAGATGACTTTAGCTTGTATCAAGTTGATATAAAACTACCAAGCACACCATGTTAAAAGCTTTCTGGGATTTGGGGATTTAGCTCAGTGGTAGAGCGCTTGCCTAGCAAGCGCAAGGCCCTGGGTTCGGTCCCCAGCTCCGAAAAAAAAGAAAAAAAAAGCTTTCTGATCCTAACATAACTTCATTTTGCTGATTTCAAAATGCAGTTTGGCAAAAAGCCAGTCTTTACAGAAATGCAGAAAGGGAGCAGAATAAGTCAGTGCGTGTAGTGGGAACCACGGGGTCGCAAAGACAACGCCTCAAAAGCCGCCCTACAAACTCAGGTTCAGATTGGACATTTCAGAGCATCTCTGCGTGCCTAGAGCACAACACTCCCCCCCCCCCGGGCCTGGGGACCGAACCCAGGACCTTGCGCTTCCTAGGTAAGCGCTCTACCACTGAGCCAAATCCCCAACCCCCAGCACAACACTCTCAAAGTGTCTGATGTTTGACTGGGGAAGCCATTGCTCTTAGCCTCAGTGGCAATTCACGGGCCTGATTTGTTGATAATCCCCAAACCCACACAGGGGCTGACGCTCATGATCCTGTCAAAAGCTTCAAGCGTTTGCCATTGAATAAACATGAGCACTTACATCATTTGCATGAATAAAATATATGATGGGATATTTTTATCTATAAACACAATAAACAGGGTTGAATTGTGTAAACATGGGATATAATTCCGGTTTGTATTTTTTCTTCCTCTGGGACTGGATGGTTTGATGCATGTTTTTTAAGGGTGTTTTCATCTCTGAGATTTTATGAGTATTTTTCTGTTGGAAAAAAAAGCAGCTGCCTCTTATAGCACCTCATCTGGGAGATCGAATTGGAGTCTGGCTTTGGGGCCATAGGCATTCATTGTGTACTGTAATTTTTCAAGAATATGTAACTTGCCCATAAAAATATGTCTGTGGGATGAATCTTGGCACATGACATTTCAGTAAGAGAATATATTTAGTAATCCGTGAATGTTTAAAAGAGTAATGAGCAGAGAAGCTATTTTTAAAAATCTGGGTGGCAAAAACCCATTGGTTGTTACTGCCACCCTTCGAACGTGTTTGGCCATAACTAAATATCAACTTTAAAATTTATTTTGTTAGAAAACATTTGAGAAGCAAGGATTTGGGTGAGCCCATTTGCTGACTCACCCCATCACGGAAAGCAAATAACTCAGGTCCTTCATTTGGAAACCTGGGGACAAGGAGCAAGGCTATTTGAGGATGTGGGCTCTCTGGGTGTAAGGTGTATCCACTTCCTCTGCCGTGTTGACTCGAGTCAACACCGGGCTTGGGCTCTTGGTTCAGATTTTGATGGTTAATGATGGCGATTTGACTTCAGTCTTGTTAAGGTCTCTTTCCGTTCTCTTAATTTAATAAACACATTGTCCTAGTCAGCTTTAATTTCTGACAGCCTCGGTTCAGGAATGGTCTGTTAGCAGATTGGCTTGTGCGCATGTCCGTGGGGGACGGCCTCACTGTTAATTGTTGTAGGAGGACCCATCCCACTGTGGGACGCACGGTCACCTAGGCAGGCGGTCACGGGCTACATCGGAAAGTCAAGAAAGCATGTGTCTGAGAAGAAACCAGCAAGAAATATACCTCCACGATGTTCTGTAGCCAGGAAGTATGAGTGAAAAAAACCCGTTCCTTCCAGAAGGAGTGAAGTGAACATCCCTACAGTGTTTAGCAATCTTAACTTTAAAAGTATAAAACCACAGTCGGGCAGTTGGCAGTCACTGTCCTTGTGGGATCGCACCTTGGGAACGGACCGAGCACAAGCAGGCAGTGTTAAGACGTTAATGTTTTGCTCTCGGGCATCCCTGTTACTACCTCATGAGCGGGGATGAGAATGAACACACAAAGAATTAAAAATGTTTGACGTAGCTTGGTGTAATGCAAATCTCACTCTCTGGGTCTGAAGCGCTACCACTTGGTTTGATAACCTCATTTAGTCTTAATGTTTTTATTTGCAAAATAGGGGTAGTTATGGCTCCTTGTAGGACTGTCCTGGAAATTAGATAGACCCAGAGTTCTCAGAAATGGGGAGAGCAGAAGGATTGCGGTCTTGGCAGCGGGGCTCTCACTGTGGAGATCCCACTGTGGTCTGAGGCTATCCAGTCTATTAGCAATATCAGCGAGGGAGGGCAGTTGTGAGTTTTAAGAAAGGTGCTGTCCGGGGTTGGGGATTTAGCTCAGTAGTAGAGCGCTTGCCTAGGAAGCGCAAGGCCCTGGGTTCGATCCCCAGCTCCGGAAAAAAAAAACAACAACAAAAAAAAAAAAAGGTGCTGTCCTGGCAGAGGCAGAACCTGAGTAGACAGAAGTGTAGACAATGGGTGAAAGAGTGGGAAAGAGAAAACAGGCTGCAGGAAACGTGAAACTTCCCCTCCCGCAGTGCTAAAGCCACGTGCACGGCTTATTAACATAACACCTCGGGACTGTTTTTTAATAGAAAGTCCAAGTAGGATATGGTGATTGCAATGGCTAATCTCACAGCAGGCTTGGAGAGTCAGTACCACCCTGGGGATGTGGGGTTTGTTTGTGAGGTGTTTCCTCAGAGGTTTAAGTGAGGAGAGAAGATTCATCCTGAATGTGGGTGGTCCCATCACACAGGCTGAGTTCTGGATTGAATAAGAGATTAGACAGTGACCTGAAGACCAGCATTGTCCTGCTCTGTGACTGGCTCTCAGGCTGCTAGGCTGGCCCTGCCCTGAGGACTCTCTTCTTCTTAGGCTATGAATCAAAGCACTTAACCCTCCTTAAGTTGCCTTTGTTACAGCAGCGAGAGCCAATCACTGGGATAAAAAAGGCCTTCTGTCCAGCTGTGAGGAAAGCCGCCTTTGGAAACCCCTTAGCACCAAAAGGAGAGTTGCAGCGGTCCAGCTACAGAGTGGGTCGGCACCAGCCTCCGGGTCATGCATGTCTATAATGCTGGGGGGCGGGGAGGTGAGGGGAGGGCGTCCTTACTTTAAAAGGATATTTGTGAGATTTGTCTGAGAAGTTATGAAAAAGTAGACAAGTCATGAGACCTGGCCAGAAATCAATGCATTTTTCAGCGTGTAGGTGTAAGATTCGGATGGCGCAGAAACTTAGAAATATATGAAGAGAACACGGGAGTTTGACTTAAAACATTTAAACAGGTGGATATCCAGATCCGTTTCTCTCACAGTGCACAAAAGTAAATTCAAAATGGATCAGAAATCCCAATTTAAAGTCAGAAATCCTGAAATAGCTGGGGGAAAAAAAAAACAGAGAAAACACCTCGAAACACAGGTCTGGATAAGAACTTTCTGAACAAGATTGTAACACAAGAAATAGCCCCAGGAATCAACAAATGCACTGCTCAAAAATTTTCAAAAGTTTCGACACAGCGAAAGGAACTATAAGCAGAATCAACAGTCAGCCTACAGGATCGGCGGGGGAAATCTTTGCAAAGTATACATCAGACAGTATAAGAATGTTTAAATGAAATGCAAAAGTTAAATGCTCGCCCGCGCACACGCACGGATGCACGCACGCTCGCACGCACACACACGCGCACACACACACACGCACACACACACACACATACAGAGAGAGAGAGACAGAGGCAGAGAGAGAGAGATCTGACAGTCAACAAATGGATTAATGAAATGAATCCCTTCTCCCCACCCCCCACCCCCAATGTATGGCAACAAATAGTTGTTTAATATTTTCAGCTGTCAGGATAAAAATTAAAACTACTTTGAGATTCCATCTCACCCCAGACAGATAGGCAGATCGGTTGCTGTAATAAAGAGGTAACAAAAGACCGGTGAGGGTATGGGGAAGGAGCACGCATGCGCATTCTCTGCAGGCGCGATTGTAACTTAGGGCAGCCATTCTGGAATCCATACAGAGTTTTCTTAGAAGACAGAAAAATCAAATATAGAGCTTCCCTATGGCCCAGCTCTATCTCACCTTGAAATAGACCCCGAAGGACTCTATCCTACCACAGTGACATCTGCACATTAGTGTTTACTGTTGGTCTATTCACCACAGTCAAGAAATGGTAGCAGCCTAGATACCCATCGACAGATGAGGAAAGTGTGGCTAGACACATAGTACAATTTCGTTGCAAAGAAAGGTGAGCTAATGGAACTTATAAGAGAATAGATGAATCTGGAACGTATCCTACTAAGCAAGGTGACTGGGGCTCAGGAAAAAAAAAAGAAAAAAAATCACAGTCTTTGTACCTGTGGAAATAGGGGTGAGACTATAAAATGTGGTTTCAGGAGTGAAATTAAGGTAATAAGATAACTCAACTCAAGGTCTTCGACCAAGCGACCCTGTGCTCAACCATGAGATCTCTGTTGCCTTGGCCGGATCCCTGGTCTGTATGAAGCTCCAGCAAACTAGAAAGACAATCTGAAAACTTCCTTAGGAGGGGCCCCTCTCAAAGCCCCTCTCCTTACATAAAGGATTTGGTGACAAAGCATACTTAAATCCTTTGGAGACGATGACAGTTTTCATGGCATCGACATACTTCGTGCCAGGAAATCTGTGTGTACTTGTAATTTTTGTACATTTTCTTTCACGTGTGTAATTTAGAGGATTACAGCTTACAAATCAGTCTTTAATTGCTAGTTAAAACGTGTAGTGGTTAATGGGCTTAGACTTGGAGTACAAGTTGAAATCTTCCGAGTTGGCATCTGTGCTACAACAGAGTGATCTCTCCAAGTTCATTGTGCGTGCAAATGTGTTACGTTTAAGATTCATTTAATACCGGGAAGGTTTGCTAGGTCAACCACACTGCTCAAAAAGAGACCAATAATTTAAAATCGCAAATGGGATTTAAATAATATGGCCAAAGGAGTTCATTTATCTGTAAAAAGCCTGCACATTAATTGAGGCCTTAAAACAGGACGTAACAAATACTGAGAAGTTAAAATTTCACCCTTCACTTACAGAGCTACCATTTGAAACATATACCTCAATTAAAGTTGAAATAATCTACTTTTATATTTTGTTTACTTGTTCGTCTGAGTCAGAGTTTACTTCAGTCACAGTACAACACAGGCTGGTGGTCATGAGCTCCTGGCAATCCTCCTGCCTCTGTCTCTCAAGTGTTGGGATTATAACCAGACCTACCATTTGTGGCTGAATAATCTCAGACACATCAAAATTCTCCTTCAAGGGCTGGAGAGGTGGCTCAGCAGTTAAGAGCACTGACTGCTTTCCAGAGGTCCTGAGTTCAAATCCCAGCATCCACATAGCAGCTCACGACCATCTGTAACTCCAAGACTTGACGCCCTCACGCTCAGACATGCATGCAGGCAAAACACCAATGCACTTGAAATGAAAATAAATAAGTAAAAAAAAAAAACTCTCAGGAAAATTTACTTGTAGCACATGATTAATCCAAAATCATGAATCTAGGGTTTTACTGGTTTTGAATTTTGACTTATTTTTATTAATAATAATCATGGTATATAGTATGATCTATGGTCCTTTGCACACTGTGGCATTTTAACACTGTTTGTGACAGAATCTCATGATGTAGTCACGACTGGGCCGCAAACTCCGCAGGAACGGAAGCACCACCACACTTGACTACTCACATTTCCATCACCGTGGTGGCGCTGATGCCTGACATTTGAAAATCTCTGGGAGATTTCAAATAACTAAGTGGAGTTATCCCTACATTTCAAATTCTCTCTCTTACTGAATTTTAAAATGTGGCCCTAAGGCAAAAGCTGTGACACTTACGAGCCTGTTGATTTAATAAAGTTACATGTGACGACACCAACCACTGAAAGGTCGAAAGAAGAAACTGTGGGACTGCTTTGTCTTCAGTGCTGATACAAACACAGGCTTCATGGAAGGCGGTGCCTCACAGAACGGGGGTGCCTCACAGAACGGGGGTGCTAAGAGACCCACCACCAGCTCAGAAGCTATGGCTGGCTGATGGCTTCTGGGGGTGGGAGAGAGTTTTCTTTGTGGTTGTGGCTCCTGGTAGGTTGACTGTGCTCCCATGGGTGACCACACCCATAAATAGGACTTGCTGGGTTAGTTGAATCCCAAAGAAACAAACAAACAAAAACCCCAAAACAACAAATAATAAACCAAACCAAACCAAGACAAAAAAAAAAACAAAAAGAAAACATGCATTTGGGAAAGGGTGGGGAGGTCAGGTCAGGGTGGATCTGGGTGCATTAGAGGAGAGAGTGAATACAACCAAATTGCACTGTGTGAGACTCTCAAAGATGAGTACAGATATTATACTGATATCAAAAAAATAAAGACATGCTTCGGATTCTTGAGTATTCAAAGGAAATCTGCTCTTTGGGAAATTTCACGTGTCTAGGGAAAAAAGGATTGATCCGGGAGTATAGTCTTAACACTAAGGAAGTGGACAGCAAGCTTGGAGCAAGCCAGTAATCACTCTTCCTCTGAGGCCTCTGCCTCAGTTCCTGCCTCCACATTCCTGCCTCCTGGGTCCTCGGTGGTGGACTGTAAGCTGTAAGGTGAAACAACCCTTTTCTTCCCACATTGCTTCTGGTCTTGGTGTTTATCATGGCAACAGACGGCACACGAGGACACTGGTTAATGGAGACACCTATTTAGTGTGGTGTGACAGAGTGGGGGGCTGGTGGAAGAGACCAGAGAACGAGCAGCCCTGCCCTTAGTTTTATGCTCTGGGTCAATGTGAACTGGAGTGTTCTCTGGCCATTTAATCCTTCCCAGTTTTCATGTACCAGGCCGCAGGGCCCTGTCTCCTGAGACCTTAACCTCTCAGCCTCCCATTCGGGACATTGTCCTTAGATTAAAAGACCTTGCTCATCAGACAAAGAAGTACTTTGTTTGCCTAATGCTAACTTTGCCCAAATGTCACATTGGCTTCCTGGGTAGTTTTCTGAACGTGTGTAACCTGGTTCAAAGAAACCTCTTTAGAAGTTCTCATCACAGAGGGTTTCAGGTCAGGGTGGGGAGGGGTTTTAAGGTGACCTAAATTCTCCATACATAGTCATGGATTTGATAAATAATTATGAGGCGAGTCTGTAGGTTTGTATCTTTCAAAACCAGGTTTAGTAAGGAATTTAAATGCTCCAACCTCCCTTCTAGCCCACCATCCACCAGCGGGATCAGTAAAGGATCCTCCTTTACTAGGGCAAAGGAGGGTGTGGACCTGTTTAGAAATAGTTCTTTGGGGTGAATCCAATCTGCATGGTCAGGATAGCAGAACCTCAGTTCACATGAATCAGCAGCAGTTGGCTTCATCAACTCACAAACACCATTCACGAATCAGCGACGGAAGTTCAGTCCAGAGGAAACCAAGAGGCTCTGCCAATCAGCCGGAGTCAGAGAAGCCACCAGAACACCACCAGAAGTTCTTTGGTACATTTCACGACAACCATGATCAGCAAAGAGTGGCAAGGTGAACCGATGCCACACAGCGTCACCCACTGTCTGTTGGGTTATATTTGTATCCTTTCTAAATATCACATGGCCTCTCAAGTGTCTACCCCAGCAAAACATCACACAACTTTTTTCCAGGCTGCTCCCAGAAAAACACCACGTGTCTGTCCCCAGCAAAGCATCCTCTCATAAGACAGTTTCCAGAAAAACTTTGCATGACCCAACTGAGACTCCAGAGAAACCAGAATTCTCCACTTCACACTTCCTATGTCTCAGGCACTGCTGCAGGCCTGCGATGTTCCGTTAGAAGGAATTGTATTCCGTGGGTTAGAAGGAGATACACTCATTTCAAACAGTGGTCAGGACTACAAAGAATGTGACGAGACCATTTTTCTAAACAGTCAAAGCTGACGTTGGGTGGCAGTGACCGCCTCTTTTGCTAGACTGAGCAGGGCCGGGCTCTTTCTCCCAGGAGCTAGTGATGGGGCTGAGGATTTGGTCAGTACACAGAGACTCCCAGAAAGACCTCGGGACAGAATGATTCCAGGCAAAGCTTCAAGGGAGGATCGATAGTTGTTACATGAATTCAACCTAGGATCCCAGTTCTTCTGAGGTAAGCATTGCTTTCTCATCTGAAGGTCAGGAGAACTCAAACCACACACCTACATCCTCCATAGGCTCTACCTAAAGATTTCAGTCAAATTGAAGACGGTTACCACAAACATGGTTTCAAACTCACTTTTTTGTTAGTTGTTAACATCAGTCAATAGATGTCAAGCATCTTCTGTGTGCTGAGTAACCGATATGAGCCAAGTGTGCAAACATCTGCATCCCAGGGGAGTCTGCTTTTTAGCAAGACTGAGAAATAAAAATGAAGGAAATAGACCCAGTCAAGGTTCTCAACTCCTGCAATGGTTTGAATATGCTCACCCCAGGGAGTGGCACTCTTAGGAGCTATGGCCTTGTTGGAGTGGGTGTGGCCTTGTTGGAGTAGGTGTGGCCTTGTTTTTTTTTTTTTTTTTTTTTTTGGGAGCTGGGGACCGAACCCAGGGCCTTGCGCTTCCTAGGCAAGCGCTCTACCATTGAGCTAAATCCCCAACCCCCCAGGTGTGGCCTTGTTAGAGTAGGGGTGCCACTGTGGGTGTGGGCTTTAAGACCCTCATCCTAGCTGCCTGGAAGCCAGTCTTCTGCTAGCAGCCTTCAGATGAAGATGTAGAACTCTCAGCTCCTCCTGCACCATGCCTGCCTGGATGCTGCCATGCTCCAGCCTTGATGATAATGGACTGAACCTCTGAATTTGCAAACCAGCCCCAATTAGGTATTGTCCTTATAAGAGTTGCCTTGGTCATGGTGTCTGTTCATTGCAGTAAAACCCTAACTAAGACAACACCATTTTACATTGTGACTTGCAGCACGTGTTTCTGCTACCAAAACAATCTTGCTCCTTGTAATCCAAGGCCTCTCACATACAATGGGATAGCATTGATTTAAAAATGAATGCAGAGTTAAAAAGTGAGAAATAGCAAGGAAGCGGGAGGAGCTGGTGACTTCAGGGATACGAAGGGAGAACTCCTCAGGCAAGGTGACTTTTGTGCACAGACCTAAGAGTGGACGGAAAAGTTACACAGATAACCAGAGAGAGTATCCCCAGGAAAGAATTGCCAGTACAAAGGTCCCGAGACAGGAGATTGCTAGACATATTTGAAAAACAGCAAGAGAGCTGAACATGGTGGGCAAGGAATCCTAGCACTCAGGAGACTGAGGCGGGAAGGTTGTCACGAGTTTGATGTAAGAACAGCCAGGAAGGTCATGCTGTACAACTGAACGAGCAGACAGGGCATTAGGATGTGGGCCAGAGAGCCATGGCAATGCAGGTCACAAAGGACACTCAGCTGACTTTCCAGTGATGAGGAGATGTTTGGGGAAGAAATATCAAGAGGCCAATATGGGACATGTTTGGAAAGGTTGATGTCAGCTAGTTAGAGCCTGAAACTCAAGAGAGACTGCCGTGGGAAGCGTTAGGTGCTGGTTGCCTGCAGCCAAAGTGCTTATGAATTTTGAGTCATGTGTCAGAAGTCCTGTGGACCAAGCCCCGGAGAGGTCTAGCATTACACTGTGACCCACACAGGTCAACTATGCCTCGAGGGTGACCTAGTCTTTCTCCTCTGATAACAAGACAGAATTCTCCTAGACCCAGTTCACTGAGAGAGCCCAGTGAGAAAGCTGGGCCTCTGCTTGTCCCTCACAGGAGTTGCTTTGATCGGTGACTTTTGCTTAGGTGCAGTGGTCTTAGCTACTTTGTGGGTTCTTTTTCCCACTCTTCTCCTCCACCCCCAGTTTCTCCCCCTATCACGAGATAAGAGAAAAAGAAGGAGAGGGGAGGGAGAGAGAGATCTGAATCTAATTCTTCTTGCTTCTTCTTTGAGCACAACTACTAATGAATCACAACCAGCCCCCTTGAATAACCAGCTACCACCCGCCACAGAGACAGGGCCTCTTAAAACTTCCCAGAGTTCCAAACATGACACAATTGCAGAAACTGTCTGCAGCTGCCAAAACCATGTCTCTGCTAGAGCAGGAGGCAAATCATCGTCGGCTGCTTCTGAGGCAGGAAGATGACAGTCTGAAGCACCTCCACATCCATTCATGCCATGCTACGACATAGCCAATGGAGTTTATGACCCTTTGCCCTGAGGGATGTAGGGATGATACTGGTAAGGAGCAGAATGATTTCCAATCCCCAAATAATGACACAGGGGCTTCAATTCATTTAGAGTTCCGAGGGCTATACGTAATGCTTTCTTTTACTTGAGTGGATGGTTGGGTAATACTGAGAAGTAGGGTTAAGCACTGACCTTAGGAGTCCTGGAATTGTACCTGCTCCCTCACAGGAACTGGGAAGTACCTGGATGGGAAGGCATGTAGAGAGAAGCTGTGCTCAGGTCACAGACTGGTCCGTCTTAGAAGACACTGGAGGCTGATGACAGAACAAAACTCTGTTCCCCAAGTGTAGAGAGAACTCTGGAATTTCTATTTCTTTAAAGGCTGTAATATTTAATATGCTATTAAATATCCAACAATTAAAATTTTTTAATTTTATTTTTATTGCTCTAATGTTTATAAATAAATAATAATTTTTAAAAAGACAGAACTATCATAAGAATATGCTTTTGTTTTAATCCCAGGTGTGGGGATGTGGGGCTGCTTTGGACTCTCTGCAGCAGCTGACTATGATTTGCCTCGTGCTCTAGCTGAGACGTGATTTTTCCAGCTGCAGACAGTTTCTGCAACTGTGTGATGTTTGGACTTCCGGGTACTTTTAAGAGAGAGAGAGATAGGAAATCTGGGAGTCAGAGGTGGGGAGATTCACCACCCAAACTCACTAGGTAGTTCAGAATAGCCTTGAATTTATGGCACTCCTCCTGTCTCAGTCTTCTTCGTGCTGGACCTATAGATGTAAGCTGTACTACCCGGATTGAAGATATATTTCTCGTAGTTATAGTTTCAGAAAGATTACCCAATGGCATTGCAGTTAAAAACATACGTGAAGGAGTATTTCTTGGTATAACATAAAAAAATTAAATGGAAAATGTCTTCCTGGTACTGACGTGTACAGAGCTAGGACAGAGCTTTGCGTCACTGACACACATCGCCAACTCGATTCCCGGAACCGGTGTTTTTAAAAAGCTGACTGTGGTAGCTTGGATTTGTAATCCCAGTGCTTAGAGGGGAGATCTCTGGGGCACGCTGGCTGAAATTTGGTGAGGCCCTGGCCAGTGAGAGATACCCAGTCTCACCAAAATAAAACAAAACAACAGAATCGTCATCGGAGCAATGACACCCAAGGTTGTCCTCCAGCATTCACACGCATGTTTAAGTTTAAACACACTCACACACACACATACCTGTGCATACATGTTCACCTGCATGCACATACAAACACACATAATAAATTGATCAGTGCATCACGAGACTAAACAGTAAAGCAAGGCAAATTCATCGCATGGAGTAAGTGCAGGGCACTATGGGAAAACAAGGAGTAAGTGCAGGGCATTATGGGAAAACAAGGAGTAAATGCAGGGCATTATGGGAAAATAAGACCACTGTATTTCCCTTAGGAGTTACGGTAACTTACCGGAATGATCCGTGGCTGAATTCCACACTGACATTCCAAGACCACGTATGAGCAGGCAGTCTCAGGCACAGCTCTGAAATGGAATACGTCATTGGCAGCTTGAAAGCCTCACTTCCCTTTTATATGGGATCCCAGGGGTAAGAATGTGATCCCAACACACGTGCTGCCTGCCACAGAGAACTCATGTTACAGTTCTGAAAGCCATGCCAGAACCACAGTTCTCATGAATAAATTATCTCCATACCGATCTTTGTGGAAAGGCGCAGTTTATAAACGTTCCATCTAAGGGAGGCCAGCCTTGTTGGCCTTCAGGGGATCAAATCTCAAATATTTTGATTTTTTTTCTTTTCCTGAGTCTTTACATTCAGTGGCTTCTGGAAGCCCGTCCCCAGCCGAGCCTGGACATGTAGCTCAGCAGCAGGGAGCCTGCTCAGCGCATGCAAAGGCCTAGCTCAGTTCCCAGGACTGAAAAAGCAAATTACCCAAACAGATACAGTTAGGCTTATGTCATTTCTCCGTGGTTATTTTTCTCTCAAGTTTCAAGGTGGGTCACCAGTGTCCCTCCACACTTGTGTGCGTGTTCACAGGGGTGTGGCGCTTGACCACTGATTCTGCAACCTCATCCCTTCTACTGAGGATGTTGTGATCCCTGTTTGGTCTCTCAGCCACAGGCGTCTTTGTGATCTTTACTTACGACTATTTAACAACGGATACCAAAATAAATAAATAAATAAATAAAAATTAAAAAAAACATACTATGGGGCAAACCTCGCAGCCCGAGTTCAATCCCTGGGACCCACATGGTGCAAGAAAGAACGTCCGCCAGTTGTCCTTTGAGCCACACCCACATGACATAGAGTATGCATAATGGTGGTAACATGTTTACCATCATACAGGTGTCCATACACAAAATAAAACACGTTTTCTAAAAAAGAATAGAGACCATCAGAATGAAGATTAAAAATAGATCTGTGACTCTGGTCCGACAGGTCTTTAACAGTGATTCTCAGCCTGTGGGTCGCGACCCCTCCGGACACATCAGATATTTACCATTCGCAGCACTAGCAAGCTCACAGCTATAAAACAACAACAACAAAAACCTTATGTTTGGGGGACACCACGACGTGAGAAACTGTATTAAAGGGTAACAGCATTAGGGAGGTTGAGAACACACTGCTTTCAGACATCAGCACGGCTGGGCAGGATCTAGAAGCAGGAAGTTCTCCAAGAGTTTAAGGCCAGCCTGGTGTGCGTGGTAAAGTCCAGAACAGCCGGGGCTACATAGAAAGACCCTGTCTCGAACAAACAAACAAACAAACAAGCAAGCAACTCCCCAAACAACAATGACAACACAAACAAACAAAGAAAAAAATAAAGAAATAGACCTGGAAACTAGGCGACCTATGGGAGGCTCAGGTATGGTCAGTTTGGTTTCAGATATAAAAAGAAAAAGAGCTGAGCATTTATCTCTGTGCCGAAGCTCTCGCTTGGTGCACTGCAATACTCAGTAAGAAGCACTACAAATAAGTAAAATTAATTAGTAAAATAAATAGGTATTGACAGTTCCTGGCACTTCGCACACGGGCACTAAGCCACAGTAGGCAGAACTTAGCCAGGCCCCGGGACAGCAGTACATCTGATGAGTTAAACGTTAACAGAGTGAGCAGAGAGGTTTTTGTGGCTGTTTCTTGCTTGGTGTTGTATTTTCTAGTGTCTGCAATTAAATAAGCCAATTTGCCACATGTAACCGTTTCCAGTGCGTGCTGCCTATGTATAGCAAGATTCCCAGAACACTGGGTTCCTGCAGCGGGAGTCGCTTCTTTGTTCTTAACAGTCGGGCGAGTGTTCTTTCTCACATCTTTACTTATCTGCTTGAAGAAGAAACCTTCTGAGGAAACACTCACGGTGGGTCTGAGTTTAGCTGTCTCCCGAGGGAGGGGTTGGGGGAGGGGACGGGAGGAGAAGGAGAGGCAAAGAGATGGGGAGGGAGGGGAGAGGGAGGGGAAGGGGAAGGGGGAGGGGAAGGGGGAGACCGGAGGGAGAGGGAAAGGGAGAACACATTTGGAAGCACATGCACAGAGCCTTGGGTTCAATCCTTAGAATCACATAAACCAGCTATGGAGGCGCACATCTCTAACCCCAGTACTCAAGACGTGGAGGCAGGAGGATCGTAAGTTGGAGGTCATCTTTGGCTGCATAGTGAGTCTGAGGTCAACACAGATCCTGTTTCAAAAGCTTGAGCCCCAAGGAGCTGTATTGTCCCTACGAGCAGAAGACATAATAAGAAAGCCTCTGAGGCGAAACAAGGGACCAGCACTCCCCAGATAGACAGGACTGAAAAGCGGAGGCCACCATGGAGGTGCTAGAGCGTAGGCTGTGAGGGGCCCTCAGGAGGAGCTTGGGGGCATTCTGGGAGGTTTACATAGCTGCGTTCCAACTGCTGTGTCTTTCTCAGCTGGGGCATCTAAAGGCCTTTGAAAGAACAGCGCAGCTTCCTGGAGTGCTGACCACTGGGGAGGTTTGGGAAGATTTCAAGGGTGAGGCCACAGGGGCATCTTCAGAACCAGGGGCTCCCCTCAGCCGGCTTCTGTAACTCAGCGCCAGCGGCCAAACGTGAATCTTTTCCACAGGAGCTCACATCCTTCCTGCGCACATGCGCTGTATCCTTTATGAAGCCCGTGCCCTCACAGCCTCGCTGTCTTTCCAACCTTGTTCAAGGCAGCCTTTTGTAGAGCCCCTCTCCCTCAATAAATCTCTCACCTGAGGTCTGCTGCATGATGTGACTGTGTCATTCCTTGGCCCTCTGTTTTTGTTTTGCTTTGTTTTGTTTTTGAGGCAGGTATCACTGTGTATCTCCGTTTGGCTTCAAACTAAAAACCCCACACTGGGCAACATATCTTTATATGAAAACTCCCCTGTACATTTTGCACTATTGCATAGATGATGACCTCACCCTCCCCCAACCCCTTCCCCAGGAACTACCTTCTCCCTCCAACTCCCTCTTCCACCTTTGGGGTGATATTTGGAGGAAGAAGCCTGGCTGCCAAGAACCTACCGATTATTCCTTCACTGTCTGCTCGAAGGGATTTGGAATCTCCTAGGAGACAAGACTTGGTGTCTCTATGGGAGTTTGAGAGAAGTCTTCCCGAGCTGGAAAGACCCACCCTGAGTTGCCCCAAGAGCAGGGTCTTCAGACTGAATGACAATGAGAAAGCAGTTGCTTCCTGGACCTCCATCGGTCTGTGGCCCCGCCCACACGCCTTTTCCACCTTGAGGTACTGTACTCCTTCAAACCACGAGACAAAATAAACTCTGTCCTGCTTAAGGTGTTTTTTAGTTGCTGAATAGAGCCTACTCACCACCTTTGTTTCAAAGCCATGGGACTGGCAATCCACACAGGGACTGGGGTTATAAAACATACATGAGCCTCCTGTTGCCAGCGGGAATACCAGCTGCTAATCCTGCTCCCAGAGCCCAGACCCCGGCACAGGCCCACAAGCCCTACCACTGGTACGTGCAAACTAAAATCAAGCAAGAGGGCTAAGATATGCCACCTCACCACACATCCGTCTGGGCTCCAAGAACACTGCTTCCCCAAACATCGGGAGCAGCTTCTGTTGAGAACTCGAAGTTGCTTTCTCTAGCAGACCAGAGTTTTTCTTGCACTTTGTATCCACCTGATTCGAGAAAGCCAGTCGAGTGCATCAATTCAGTAGAAACTTGAAGTTTCTTTCAGAGAAACCTGCAAATCATTCTATAAAACAAACATTTCCAGAATTGTAACTGCTTTTATGTGTTTGTGCGAGCATTCCTTTCCTAGGTAGACTTAGACAATAGTTACCCTCAAAGTGTTACAATGACACCAAAGGTTCATGAGGGGAGGTGGGGGGTAGGTGGGGTGGGGAAAGAACGCAGTCTCAGGTGAGCCGCCAATGCCCCTCCCCCAGCCTCTCCTTGGGGGCAGGGGTGTCTACAAGTTGGAGGGAGAGAGCCTGCTCCTGCTAACAGGCACAACTGCTTCCCTTGCCGGACTGAGAGCTCTATGGCCGAGTTTGATTGAAGAAAAAAAAATTAGTGGGTGAAGGACAAGCTATGTGTAAGATGTCCTGAGAATCCAGGCACCAAGTGTCACAAGAGTCATTTGTGATGTTTAGTAAGTGTGGATTCTGGGTCCCACAAGCAAACCTTGCAGCAGATCAGTTTTGAGAAATATTCTTCTGGATCCTGAGAAATAATAAATTATAAACACCTTGAGTATACACACTTATATTTTACTTGTTTTTCAAAATTCCAGTTTTGAGAATGTCTTATTTTTATATTCAAAACCAAGCATTTTCAACGAAAAGGATTCAAGTTGCTGCCCGAAATTACTAAGAACAGTTACTTAGTAGACTTGGGGTTCTAACTGACATTCTTCTGGTAGATATGATCCAGGGCCCAAGGTAAAGCCCTCTCTTAGGCACAGGACTTAGGACAGGCCCACAAGGGAACCGGACAGCCTGTGGACAATGCCTTCACCTCTCTGACTCCCTTTAGACACATTCAACAGCCTGGGCACAAGGTCTCTGAGGTGGAGGGATCCAGTGCTGGCCTGGAGAGGTAGTCACAGGATACTTCACCATCTAGGTATTTACCGTCCTCTCAAGATAAGAAATTGCATACCACAGGGGAGAGACGGTTTCAGGGACTCCTCTGAGGACTTTGTTAATACCTGGAAAGCCCCTGGTGTTCTGACTGGAATGAGAGGCATCACCTTTGACCAGCACCTTAGGGAGCTCTGAGCTTCTCCAGACAATAGAGGAGAGAGGGCTGCTGCTTCCCACCTGATCCAAACCCTGTAGCTTTGCTAGAGAACCAGTATGAGACAACCAGGGAGTCTACACTCACTCAGTTAAAGACCCTGCTGAACTCTGGCCTCCACACGAAGTTACACATATGCATGTACATATATGCATACACATACACGTTCATACATGTGCACCTGCACAAAGGTTCAGTATCTCACATTTGCCAGGATGCAGTGCCAATCAGCACACAGGTTTCTGCCGTTGACTGTCTCCTCCTCCAGAGATGTAACGCACATCACCCTGCTTACACAGCAAGCATATTTATTTGCTGAGATGTCTTCCCAGCCCCCAAGGCTGACTCTTTTTAAAGCGGAGATGGGTTTCCAGAAAGCAACCACGATGTGGGGATGCTCGCACAACCCCACGGTCATGACCTGCTTTAGTGTTATTTTAAAATTCAAACCTGTAGTAACCGAAGTGTCTATCGGTGGCTTGCTTGAGTTCTCAGAGCACCTCCTCCTTCTGCCTCCTCAAAGCTAAGCAGGGCTAAGCCTGGGCATAGGAAAGGTTGACATGGCACTTGGGGGGATCTGGTACAGGCCAGTGAAGTGAAGCTGTGCTGTTCTTGGCCAGAGCACTGTGGACTATCAGCCAACAACCAGGAGTTCCTGCTCGCAGGGGTTAGGGCATCTGAACTTTGACCTTTCCTCAACTTTTACTTTCCCCAACATCTATCTTCAAATCCCTCAGCTTTCTCTTTAAACCTCATGCTTATTCAGGGATGGTTCTCTCATGACAGAATTATGGAAATACAATTAAACAAACATCAACGGAATTTCTGCCTGCTCCGTGCCTCTCCCACCTCTCTTACGCACAGGAACAAGCAGAAGGCCCATTGTGATGTATGTGTCTAAACTCGAGTTTAGTAATGTACATATTCAAATTAAGGTTAGGAAAGGGAGATCTAAGAACGTTACATAATGCAGGTCAGAGGGCAGCCAGCCTGTAGGTAGAACAGGGTTGAAGAGTGCCGGCTTGCTCTTCCCCAGGACACTTCCTACAATACACTCAGGCAAATCTTTAGTGCCTATCTTACTGGAGACCTTGCCTACTTGCCCTGGGGCAAAAGTCCCTCAAATGTAGGAATGAGGCAGCTGGTTTGCTACCTACCCCCAGGGACTGACACCACCTTCTTCATCACCATCTTCTTCATCAGCATCTTCACCACCCTTTTGTCTGACCTTTTGTCAGGCCTGACAAACAGTTCTACAGGAAGGGGTTCTTCAAGAGCTTTGCCTCTGTAGTGTTCTCTATTTGGTTACACCCTTCTCAAGACAGATGGAGCCAGTTCATGCCGCGGTTGTCTAATGCCTCTGGCCTCCGTTTTCGATTTAAGTTCCGGGAAGCACTTGCAAGGACAATCCATGCAGTGTCCCAGAGGGCAGGGGAGCTGTTCCCAGGAGAACACAGCCTTGTCTGTATGCAGAGGACCTGGAACAAATGAATATTCAAGGTGCTAAATAATATATCCAGTAAAACTAAACGGCTACTCTGCCGGTCAGGCTAAACGTATGGAAAAGATCCCATCTTTATCACAGTGCAAAGACAACGATTTTAAACAGCCACTACGGTTGTGCTCATAAACCCCGGCAGCTCCCAGCATACCCCCAGTCCCACCCCAGGTTGCCTTTAAGATGAGTGGTAAAACTGTCTTGAATGGGTTCTGACTAGGAGGGAATCACAGACAGTAGTTTTCCAACATCGAGGGAGGGTTCTGGCTAGGCAGTTATTTCTGGTTTAGTCAGCCAGACTGCCACCCCTTGACACTTCCCTGAGAAGTCACTGTGTCTCCTCTTTACCTTCCCGGAGGTGGGAAGCTCTGATCCAAGATAACATGAGGCGCTGTTTTGTGTTAAATGTTTAGTCAAACTGCATGCTTTCCAGGGTCCGATGCTGGAACTCAGTATTACTTCAGGGCAAACCACTTACTAGAAACCAAAATATATCTGTACATTTACAGTCTGTCATATAACTCAAAATTACATATACTAGTAAAATACATAGTGATTCAATTAGTTTCAATCTCCTTAACATTAGTACCCATGTATAATAAAGTATATGAACAAATTCAGATAGAAGCCATGTTGTAATGATATCTTGACTGGCCAGAGCCAGAGTCGGCTGCTCAATCACCAGTTTGGAGGGTGAGAGGTTAGACATGGTCTTATGGATTCCAGCTGGCTTCCGGCCTACTACATAGCCAAGGCTAGCCTTGAACTCCTGATCCTCCTGCATCTACCCCCTGAGCACTGAGGTTGCAGGGGTACAACACTGTGCCTGGCCTCTCGTTTCTGAAACAGTCCCTTCCCTGACTCTAGACAGCACCTCCAGATGGGAGCTACTTGCTTTTTCAGAATTCATGGCCACTGGAACTGGTTAAGAACAGAAGCTAAGAATCAGTTTGGACAGCATCACCTATGCTTTTGGTGACAGCAGTTGTCCAAGAACTGATGAGCGTCCCCATGTTTGCCGACGTAAGTTGAGAAGGAAGAATATTCTTCTTAGACACTGCCATTGTCTGAGGCTAGAAGCTGCAGCTGGCAGCCGTGTCCCCACTGGGTAGACATGGTGAGCCCACAGTTGAGGAGAGGGAGAGACGGGGAAGAGCTTTGATGACATTTGTCTCTTGACTCCAGTGGTTTTTCACAACCCTTGTTACATTTGCATTCATGACCTGATACCCAGCCCACCTTGCTATCTCAGTGCGGAGTTTTTGTCACTCATAGTAAAAAAAAAAAAAAAAACAAACAAACAAAACAAAAAAAAACAAAAAAAGGAAAAGAAAAACAAAAACAACAACAACAAAATCAAAACAATGACAACAACAAGGAATAGCACTGTTGTGTGAAGTTGAAGATACAAAAACAATGAAGGAGTTGAAGACCTGGCTTAGTTACCAGAGTCCTTGCCTAGCTTTGCACGCTTGAAGCCTTGGGTTTGATTGCCAGCACCGTAGAAATTGGGCATGGAAGTGCACACCTGTAGTGCACACAGTTGGGAGGTAGAGGCAGGAAGATCAGAAATTCACAGGCCATTTTTGGCTACCTAGTGAGTTCCAGGCCAACATGGAGATACATGACACCTTGTCTCACTCATAATAATAATTTTAAAATTTAAGGCGCTACTTCCCTAACTCCTTCTCAAGAGGTACTAATTAGGGTATGAACGTATAAACAACACAAGTCCAATCAGATCCAACCTCAGTGGAAGACCCATTCACTCACCCAACCAAGGCTGGGAGCAGCCATGTTGGGGACCTGGAACTGGGATCTTTGGGGACATGAGATTCATGACTACCTTGGTTTCCTCTCAACTTTTCTCTGTATCCTAACGCCATCTGTCAGTCTGGCTGTCTTCCAGTAGGTGTGAAATGGCTACCAGCAGCTTGAGACTGACCACGGTGCCTTCAGATTGTAGACATCTTCCTCCCCCTCTTAAAAGAAGTCAGTGAATCTCTGAATAACCAGAATTAGTGAGAGGATGTGCTCTGTTTGCCAGGCTTGGGTCAAAGGGTCCTCTCTGAATCAGGTACTGTGGACAGTGGCTCTCAGTAGCAGAACTGCAGTTCCTGATGCCAGGGTAGCCACAAGGAAAGGAAGGCGGAACCTCTGATGGGGAAGAGGCCCAGTTATCCAATGGAGACCATACTTCAAGAAAAGGGCACAGCCCAATGCCTCTGTTTCCACTGACAGTTTCCACACATTCTTCCAGACTTTCTCTCTCGTGAGCAAACTTACAAATGTAGGAGAAATCTGGTGGCTCTGCTTAAGCAGTGGGCACTGAGGTGGTGGATATGGGGGTGAGCAGCTCAGAGGCAGAGAGAGGGCAGGCTGTAGGAGGAAGGGCCTGGGCTCCATCCCCGCACCAAGAGAGATGAGGGAAGGAGGGGTGAGGGAAAGGGAGAGAGGAGGCAAGGCAGGAGGAATGAAGAATGAAGGAGAAGAGAAAAAGCACATGTAGAATTTCCAGTTTTCTGTTCTACCAAGTAGCCTTGTGCTTACCTCGGTGCATGAGCAGAGCGGAAAAGCTGGAGAGACCTGCATAGCCCTGGGACTGGGCTTGAACTCCAAGCCTAACTTTTGGCAGAGGATGTCATCCTGAAAACCTTACAAAGATCATGGTCTGGGAACCTAGGGAACACAGTCATTAGGTTTTTGCTGCAGAAGAGCAATATTTATATTATAAAAATATAAATATATATCTGTATGCGTTCTTGTATTTGAAAAGACAATAATGCTTTTGTATTTGGTCACCATTAAAGGGAATCCATAAGTCCTTACGGTGTAAGCGGTGGGAGGCAATGACCTTCATATCCGCAAATCCTTACAGTGTAAGCTGTAGAGCCAATCACCTTTATGTCCATGGCTTCCGGGGCTCACGTCTCTGTGCAGTCTGTCCTCACATTAAACCAGGGCTACTAAGTGGAACCAGAAGGGAAAGACAGGGTGTGTGTGTGTGTGTGTGTGTGTGTGTGTGTGTGTGTGTATGCATACACGTGTATGCATATGAGTGTGTATGTGTATGAATGTGTAAAGTATATATGTGTATGTGTGTGTATATGTACGTATGTTTGTATGTGTATGTATATGAATGTATAAGGTATGTTTGTGTGTGTATGTATATGTGTATGTGTGGTATGCATACATGTGTATGAGTGTGTGTGTATGTGTATGCATGTGTAAGGTATGTATGTGTGTTTATGTGTATATGTATGGATGTTTGTGTGTGTGTGTATGTATGTATGTATGTATGTATGTATGTGTGTGTGTATGTATGCGTTTGCAGGTATGTGTGTCTGCCAGTCCTAGGCCCTTGTGCAGCTTGCACAAATGCTCCTCCACTGAGTTGTGTCCTCAATCCTGAAGACATGAGGTTTCTGAAGTAAGAAGAGTTTGCCAGAGTCCCCAGTCTTCTTGCTCTTGGAAGAGCTGGTTATCACGTGACTCTAACCTGTCTACGTAGAGGCAAACATAGAGGGGAGATAAGACCTGCCAACTGCCACCAACAACTTGTCACCCAGTCTGTGGGATGCTTGTCCCTTAGTGGAGCAATGACATCAAAGTCAGGCCTCTTGAGAAGGGGAGAGTTTCCAGGTACGAGCTCCTGCCCCCACCTCAGCTCGCATCATTGATAGCTCTGTAAAGCCACGTGCTTCCGAGTTATTGGTTACGCAGCTGCTGCAGCTAACGCACAAGCTGCCCAGAAAAGTAGGTTCAGCAACTAAACGCTTAGTGACGTGTGCTCAGCCTGCAAAGAGCTTCACGGCACAAGCTCCCTGCCCGAGTGAGGTCTTCAAAGCCACATAGGTAGAAGAACAACTCAACGAAGCTGCCCTCTGACCGCCACGTGTGTGCCCTGGCATGTGCCCCCCCCACCGTCCCTGCCGCATCATTCACACACATACACACAAAATAACAACAGCAATAATAATAGGGTTTTGAAAAGCTTGGCAATTTATTCCCCTGCGATAGTCAATGTCAGGTTGTGAGATTCTGTCCCATAAATTCTGAGAAGTCCATGCTCTCAAGACACTTTTATTTCTAATAATTAGACACATGAGAACTCTGTTGCAGAGAAAACTAGATATGTCCTTCCTTTATTCTAAGTAAAACTTCAAGCAAGGGCTGGTGGGTAAATGAGCCAACCCCTAACCCTGATCACCCGAGTTTGATCCTGGGATCCAGAGTGTGGTAGGGATACTAGGGGAGAACTGATTTCCTCAGGTCATCTCAGCAGCACCTGTGCTTGCACACAGACACACACACACACTCTCACACACACTCACACACACACTCACACACGCATATACTCACACACACGCATACACTCACACACACTCACACACACATGCATACACTCACACACACTCACACATGTATACACACACACTCACACATGCATACACTCACACACACACTCACACACACACTCACACACATATACATTCACACACACACTCACACACATGCATACACTCACACACACACTCACACACACGCATACACTCACACACACTCACACATACACATATATTCACATACACTCACACATATATTCATATACACTCACACATATATTCATATACAGATATACAAATATACAGATGTACTCACACCCATACATACATACATACGTACATACATACACACACATACACATTTGTATTCACACATATCACACAAACACACACATACAAGCCCACAGGCACACGCATGCATCCACCCACAAAGAAGGACAATTAGGCAAGAAAACCGAGTTTATTTCCCCTCCAAAGGAACAAAAAGCAGCAGTGAGACCAGCCAGCATCTCTCTACCCACCCGATGGGGCACCCTTTTAAAAACTAGACAGACCCAACCCTTTAAAAAAAAAATCACACTGAGTAAAAGGGCTGCTGTTGTCTTTTTAGAACTCTGGCTGTTTACTTTCACAAAGTCATTTGTTGAGAAAAATTCATGCTACTGAAGTATTTTTAGTTCTGTAAACGCTGTGAATTGCTAAAGGAAGGGGTTTGGGAAGAATTTGTGCTAATATTTGTTTTCCTGAGCTCCAGTGTCCTCAGCGATGGGCTCAAAGGAGTCAAAGTAAGGTCTCGATGGTGGAAGAAAGGACTTGGCTTTTCAAAATACCTGCTTTTAGAAAAAGTTAAGTTAACCCGGGCAGTCTAAGAAGGGGGACAATCAGATGCTCTAAGCTGATGTCTAACGGCAGCGTTTATCACAAGCAAATTGAGTTCAGGTTTCTTTTAATTACAGGGCCAAAAAAGCAAACCAAACCAAACAAATAAACAAAACAAAACCCTCCTTTGGAAAACAAGGACTGAGCAGGGAGACCTCCTTCCAGAAGGCTCTGCTGATGACACCGTCCCTTCCTGTCCCTTGGAAAAGCAAGGACTGAGAGCAAACTTTTAGATACCCCAAAATAAAATCCTAAAGTTCTAATACAAAATACAACCAGGAGAGGGATGTGAGTGGGAAGATGCATGTGATCACATGCTTACACATCGTAGCCCCTCAGAAGATGCATGCGATCTCAGGCTCGAACACGGGAGACCTTGAGTTAGACTTGAACCAAGGCGGCTACAGAGGACCAGTGAGCTAAAGGGCAAACCTGCTGTGGGGAAGGGAAGGCGCCAGGCAGAAGTGTTCACAGAGTAGTCAGACCGCAACAAAATGGGTGGTTTTGCATTTTCATTGTCCAGAGAGTGCAATTTGCTTTCCCTAGAGGCTCCCTAATGGGCTCCTCCTCCTCATCCTAACCTTTTAGGCTAGAGTGTGAGGTAATGTGTTTCATCATGGCACCTTCAGAGCCACCAGCATCATCGTCTTTTGCCCTCTTTGCCCAACTCCCTTCCGGCCTTCATTTCCCTCTCACCTCTAGCTGGTCCCTCCCTTGACAGTTATCCTGTAAAATACTGAGCTATTTCCACCTCCCCAATCTCTTCCCCCCCTCCTTATCCCCTCTGTTTTTTTTTTTTTTTTTTTTTTTGGAGCTGGGGACCGAACCTAGGGCCTTGCACATGGTAGGCAAGCGCTCTACCACTGAGCTAAATCCCCAACCCCATCCCCTCTGTTTCTATGACCTACATACACACATGCATGCACACAACACACATACATTCACTACCCACACACACGCGCACACGCACATGCACACACACACACACACACACACTGTGACATGACTATAAATATGCACCCCCACATATACCATACCATACTAAACATATACCTCACATATGTACCATACACAACACACATGCACACACACACACACATATCACATGCACACACATACACCACATATACACATGCACACATGCACACACACCTCACACACATAGACTGCACACATATTATACCATACACAAACATACCTCACACATGTACCACACACATACACAAACATATATACCACATGCACACATGCACATGCACACACATATGTACCACATATGCACATACACACGCATACCTCACACATGTACCTATACATACACATACATCACATTCTCTCTCTCTCTGTCTTTTTCTCATACACACACACACACACGTATGCTTGTGTGCATAGCTATGCTTGTTTTTCACAGAGAAGTGAAAGCACACAGTATTTATGTTTCTTCGCTTACTTCAGTTAACATAGTGGTTTCCAGTTGTGTCCGTTTGCTGTGAATGTCACAGCTTTATGTTTCTTTACATCATCTGTATGAAATATCACCGTGCATGTGGACCACATTTTCTCTATCCATTCATCTGCCGATGTCTAGGCTGCCTCCCTCTCCCAGCTCCTGGGAACAGAGCAGCAGTGAACATGTGAAGCGAATGTCTCTTGATGTCCCAGCAATCCCTCTCAAACACACGGTCTGGTTTACCTGGGATTTTAGCTTTAACTTTTGGAGACGCAGCAAAAACACCTTTGACCTAGTCTGTGTTGACTGTTAATGTCTTGAAGGGAGGAAAGGTTAAATCTCAAATAAGTTAAGGATGGGTGCCAAGTGACAGCTCTGTTTCGATAACCGAACAGACCAAGCTTTGATTATTAAACAGCCTAGATTCATATTGCAATGAAAGGCAATCAAAGTGCCTCTCTCTGGCCCTGAACTCACTTTGTAGCCAGAGCCAGTCTTGACCTTGTGATCTTTCTGCCTCTTAGCCTGGCCAAAGACAATCTGTTATTGTATGTGCATGTGTGCGCTGGTACGCACGCCTGTGTTCATGTGTAGTTGGAGGTTAGCACGGGTGTCTTCTGTAATCACATTCGACCTTACCGTTCTTGGTGCTTTTGGAAGGAGCGTGGTTTTACTTAGCTGCTGAGTACTGTTGCCCTGCACCCTGCAGCAGGGATAGCTCATTGAATAGGCTAGCCTCCACCTTAGGCTTTGAGACAGGGCCTCTCACTGAGCCTGGAGCTCCCTGTATTAGTTTAGTTTTGGGTTGGCCATTGAGCCTTGGGACCTACCTGCCTCTGCCTGCTCAGAGCTGGGATGCCGGCACGTACCATCCAGTCAGGTCCTCGTGCTTCTGAATCAAGCACTTGACCCACTGAGCCCTCTCCCCAGCATCCCACCCGTTCCCAGCAACATTTCTAACCTAAGAAGTTTAAGACGAAAGACTCCCCTCATGACTTCATGTAGCTCCCTTCAAAGCCCAAAGTACAAAGACTGAGAAGAGAGCTTTATAATCCCTCATGCTGGGGATTATAAAGGCCCCGGGGGACTTTGTAGATGACAGAGTGACAGACACTTTAGTTTCCATTCCTCTGTTTAGTTTAGATTTGCAGGGCCGGGTGTTGAACCCAGGACCCTATGTACACTGTAGGCCAGTGCTCTGAGCCCCACCCCTACCCCAAATACTCTGAATCTGGATCGGGCTCGTCATTATGCAACTGTGCATGGGCCAAACTCACTGGGCTACACATCACAAGGGGGGAATTCAGCTGCAGACGTCGCTCAGTTAGTGGAGGGCTGGCCTCTCACCTGTGAAGCATGGGTTCAATCCCCAACACCATCAAATCAGCGCACGCCTATAGCCCAGCACTCTGGAGGTGGAGCCATGGGGGACGGAAATTAAAGACCATTCTCAGCCACAGGGTGAATTTGAGGACAGCCTGAACTACGAGGCACTCTTACCGATACTCTCAATATTCCTCCCCCACCAAAACAAACAAACAAGCAAGCAAACAGAACAAAAAACAAACCAAAACAAAACAAAAAAACCTTAAAAAAATCCCTCATCCAAAAGAAGGCATGGAAGTAACGAAGAAATAAAGAACACCTCAGAATAAAAAGAGAACAGCAAAATGGGGGAAAACGTCGACGTAAGTTATATCTGAAAACGATAAATATAATTAAATAAGTAAACATTTCATAAGTATTAGATTTAACTATCCATATCAAACAGTCTGTCCTTAGGGTAACTACATGTTACTAGAAGTCCCCTGTGAGGGGCTGGCTAAGTGGTTTAGAGCACTGGGCTTGATTTCTAGCACCCACACGACCAGTGGCTAGCAACTATCTGTAATTTCGGTTCCAGAGGATCTGACACACCTTCATCTGACTTTTGTGCACTTCAGGCCTGCATGTGATGCACATACATCAATACATACATACATACACACATACATACATACATAAATACATACATTCATCAATACCTACATACATCAATACATACATACATATACATGCATACACCAATGCATACATACACACATACACACGTACATACATATACACATACATACATATATCAATACATACATACATATACATACATACACCAATGCATACATACATACATATATCAATACACACATACATATATGCATACACACATAACATATATAATACATACATACATTTATTCAGGCAAAATACTCATAAATAAAACAAAAACTGAAAACATAATTTGCTTCATTAGATTCGTAAGTCGGGGAATTAAATAAAGTTTATTACTTACTTTATATGATTATAGGAGAATGAGTGGCTGCAGCGAGGAAGCCTAGGGCAGGGGAGGCCCTGAGAAGGGCTGGGATGATAGCAGGGTGACAGGTACCGTAACACTGAGGGAGCCTGGAGACCAGCATGCACCTTGGCTAACAGGCCCCCAGGTAGCCATATCTCCCTACTGCCGTCTGGAATTTGGGGAATTGGACCTGATAGGATTTTGAACTCTTAAGAAAAGAATTGTCGAAATGTAAAATATAGAGGCAGCGATCTGTTTTGAAGGACATTATCTTTAAGGGACAGTCACAGCCTCCATGACAAGTTTCAAAGTCCTGTCGCTTGAGAGGGCAGCAGTTGCCATGGTGACCATGTCAGTGCCGTGGAACTGCTGTGTAGAAGGAGCATGTGTGACCCCACCATGTGTTAGCCGCATGCCCAAACTGTAAAGGAACTTACTTGCCTAACACATGCAGGGTTGGCCAAATCTGTGTCACACGGATTCTGAGCTCCCTGCTATGTTTTCAGAAGGGTGCCAAGGAGGGTGGAGAGGGCCACACAGGGAGAACGGAGCAAAAACGGTGCCTAGAAGGAGGCGGGCAGCTGTGTGGTGGACCCCCCCAAGGGCAGTACCCGAGAGGCACTGGCAAGTGGATTTCTGTGAGTTCTGGGCCAGCCTTGAGTTTCAGACCAGTCTTTTAAAGAAGGCAGTGGAATTAGTGGTGCTGTGATATTTAGTTCCAAGAATCACGCTCTCTACATGGCGAAGTGTTCCCTGCTATAAAAAGAGGACAGACAAATCACACCAGAAGTCCTAATGAGCCGGGCTGCGACGGCAGAGAATTAAGTAAACAGGAACAGAAGGTCCCAGCGATTGCCTGACACAGACAACCGCCTATACCTTTTGATTCCAAAATTAGCAGAGGAGCTGAGAGACTCTCCAGGGTGTCATAGCTGGAGCTGAGCCTGACTCTGGCTGACACTGGATCTCCTGGATCGCTGCTTGGATGCTGAGACCTCTCTGTGGGAAGAAGTACTCCCCTGCCATTCTAGACCAGTAGCAGCATCTCCAGAGGAGTGGCTCGTTCACGTTGGCTTCCGGCTGGCGATGCCAGTGACCTTGCCGGTGAGTGACCCACCAGCTCACTCAGAGGCTCATCTGAGTCGCTGACTCCCCGGAATGAGGGGCAAAGGGTTGACATTCATCTCATTGCCCTTGCTTGGCTCCCATTGGCTCCCCAGTCATCATCCTTACATCCCCAGCCTTCACCGAAGACAGGAAATAACATACTCTGCAACTGATCATGGCTGTACCTATCTGTGATCCCAGAGTTTGGGTGTGGAGGTGGAAGGGTCAGGAGTTCAAGGCCAGTCTGGGCTACAGGAGACCCTGTCTTTGTAAGCAAAACAATAAATAAATAAAGCCCTCCTCTGGCAAGCCAATTCTCCTTTAAAAAAAAAAAACAACCAAGGGGACCTGGGAAGATGCTCACTGGGCAAAGTGCTGGTTGCTCTATTAGGACCTAAGTCTGACTCACACTGAGCTGGCAGTGTTGGGGTGCACCTGTACTCCCAGTGTTGCTGGAGACTGACAGGATTTCCTGGGGCTTTCTGGTTAGTTCGTCAGTGAGTTCCAGCTTCCTTAGGAGCCTTGCTGTTCAGGGGACTTAAATATATTTTGTCTGATCCTCTCCTCCTGGTGTGTGTGACAAGCACTTCTTGAACACCCACTGTTTCTCATACCGCACTGGGCACCTGGGACTCAGTGGTAAGACAGGCCGACCTCTTTCCCCTTGAACTTGTGGCCCACTGCGGTGGTCCTCAGCCATTCTTCTACCTGCACATATTTGAGGGACTCTCATGGCTTTATGCAAGCCAGTGACCCAGTATGACCAAAGCGCTTCCAAATAGCCTGGAGACTAGCAACTAGAGACACTTAGTCTCTAGTGTTCAGATGCTACGATGGTGACTTACTCACTGCCTTTTGGGCAAAGTGGAGAGACACCCACAGTGGGAATGGAGTTAGGCAAAGGTCAGGGGTAGCTTTCAGAAGGGAATGACATTTATCGAAAACTGAAAGAGGAGTGCTTGCTTCATCAGAGGGCCTAGGACGGGGTGTTAAGGCAGGACATCATTCTAGTCTATGCGAGCATTAAGAGAGAGAACAAAGCGGTGGACAGGGGAGGGTGGAGGATTGCAGGAAGGACAGCTAAGCGTGGACCCCTTCCTGGGAAGATGTGAAGTCTGAGGGTCTGTTCAGCAATCTTTCATTGCTTTGACCCTGAGGAAAGAAGGACTTAATATGGTTTTCGGTTTAGGAAGACTGTGCCCGCCCCAGTGGATGCCCCCACACCTGTCCAGTTTAACTGGACTAGGGTTATCAATAACAAGAAAACATGAAATTGGATAGGATGTGGAGGGTGGTACGAGGGGGAAGTTGAAGGTAGTGGTGGATGGAGGTGATCGATTTACACTGAATAAATGTTTGAAGCCTTCAAGGAGTAAATAATATTTTTAAAAAGAGATACAGGGGGTTGGGGATTTAGCTCAGTGGTAGAGCGCTTGCCTAGCAAGCGCAAGGCCCTGGGTTCAGTCCCCAGCTCCGGGGGGGAAGAGATACAGTCTGTCGTGGTGTGAAAGGAGGCACAGCAGGAACACAGCTGGTTGCTTTTGTCAGCAATCAGGAAGCACAAAAGCAGACAGGAAGTGGGGCTGGGCTATACAACCTCCACCCACCTCTAGAGATCCACCTCCTCTAGTAAAGCTCCACCTCCTCTAGTAAAGCTCCACCTCCTCTAGTAAAGCTCCACCTCCTCTAGCAAAGCTCCACCTCCTCTAGCAAAGCTCCACCTCCTCTAGTCAAGCTCCACCTCCTAAAGGTTCCATTCCTGCAAAACCGACCTAGAATCCGGACTCCCACTTATGAGCCCGTGGGAATTTCGCATCCAGATCGCAACAGTGTAATGAATATGTAGAGTCAGAGATGGTGGTACCGAAAGCCGCCACTGGAGCAGCAAGGGGTGCAGGCAGCCTTAGAGACTGTGTTCAAACTCTGACATTTAGGGAGGCACCCTAAAATTTTAGCATGTAAGCAGAGGCAGAGGCATCAGGTGTGAGGCCACTGGCGGGAGAGACAGGTTAATTTCCAATCCACAGAAGAAGAAACCAAGCCTCTGGTTCCACAGGCTTGCCCAGGGCCATCCAGTCGGGATGGGGCCAGTGTTAGCCCAATCAGATGGCCGCCTTCCGGATCACTTGTGTCCAGTACTCACAACTGTGGTCTTACAGTTTCTCATTCAAATATTAGATCCTAATGACAGCTATCCTCCCAAATGAGGCTACTCCAGCCTGCGCTTGTCTAACAGCACGTAGAGCGGTCACCTCACAAGGGGATCTGTGCACACCATCTGACCTTCATGAAGGTTGTTAGCTAATCTGAGCACCGCTCAGTTTCCTAGGTTCTTGGTGCCATTAGTAGGGAGAAGAGTGGCAGAATGTCACTGCCAAGAGGCCGCCCAAAGTTTAATCATTAAGCAACTTTACAGAGCACCTTTACAAATTCAAGACGATTGGAAAATCAGCTTACTTCACCTTGTGTTCCCAAACTGTTTTTTCTAACTCACCTGAGATACCCCTGACAGCTACCATGTTAAACCAGGACTAGGGTGACTGTAGTTGGTGAGAGCAGGGACGAATAAAGGCATTCCACTGTCACAGCCCCTCCTCCCAGAGACAGTGCAAAGGGCAGCTTTGAGAACTGTGTGAACTCTGGCCTGGGCTCATGTCCTACCAGCCATCGGTCCCAGTGAGTCTGAGGGTTGTTTTCTTATCTGTAAAT
The DNA here is from genome assembly GCF_011064425.1 of Rattus rattus. Classification (NCBI taxonomy): domain Eukaryota; kingdom Metazoa; phylum Chordata; class Mammalia; order Rodentia; family Muridae; genus Rattus; species Rattus rattus. The sequence goes on from NC_046159.1 coordinate 3,108,122, forward strand.
TGGGCTCAGCTCACCCGATGCTGTGAGAGTTTAACGGTCTCATGTGTGTCAGAGCCCTCCAAATGCTGTCCTGTGACCAACTGTATCAACCACCTTTGTGTTTAGCCTTGCTCACTGGCATAGGGACTGGGAGTGGAGCCAGTCAGGCTACAGTGGAAGGACCTTGCCGTTGCCAGGGAGCAAGCCCCAAGCAGGGGAGGTAGCAGCACAGATTTCCCAGATGTCAGACAAATGAACTTATCTGGCTTCACTTCACCCTTGGCCCTGTGCACAGCGACGTTGAATCCTGCACTAGATCCGCTCTGAGTGTGAGACCAGCCTGGGCTACATAGTTCCAAGCCAGTCTGGTCTATAGAGATCTATCTCAAACACACCTTCCTAAGGAAAAAGAACGAGAAGGGACCAGGCACAACCCAGACCCTTTGTAAGTAACAACCCAATCCTGGCTTACTGAGAGTTGAGTTTGTCCAGGAAGCTGAGAAGCCTTTGTGTCCTGCATGTTAGTCGTCTCCCTATTCGGAACCCGAACGCTTGGTTACAGTGGAAATCACAGCGCTTTGGGTTAGCTTTTCTACAAACCCATCAAACAGGCTGACTGTCCTTAAATCAATCTGGGGTCTGTGTCTCTATAAACTCAGTTGGACAGGCACCCGGCATGCTGAACAGTGTTTCCCTGGGGCAGCCCCCAGTGCCTGAGCCTACCGCCCAGGCCAAATTCTGCTATAAGATAATGTGCAGCAGAGGACAGAGGAAGCCAGCCAGCTCTGCAGACACCGGGTCCTATTCAGGGCTCCTCCGTCCTCTGATGTCATGCGCTTCCTGCTTTCGCACTGCAGAGTCTGGAGGTCAGTCGCCTGAAATGAGATGATCACCGATCACCGGCACTATCTTGCATCTTATTTTCCATGATCACACTGTCACCTAGCCAACTGCCCCGCCCCCTAATCCCACGACTCTTGGCTTTCCAGCTCGTTTTTCCCCCCCCCCCCCCCCCCCCCCGCCCAGGAAGGCGGCTTCCAAGCAGCGTGTACCAGGAAACCCCACTACTGGTGACTCCGACTGAGGCTTGGGGTGGGGTCGGAGTGAATCTTCTGCTCTTGCTTGAGAGTCGAAATCCCCAGCTTAAAAGATGATTTAAAACGTATACCATACACGTATATGTAAATTCGTATGTACAGTCAAGCTGGGCGTGAGGGTGCACGCCTGCAATGTCGGTCTGCGAACTCAGACCTGAGGCAGGAGTTTCGCTGAGAGTCCGTGGACAGGCCAGCTTGAGTTATACAGTGATGTACAGTTCAGCTTAGGTTAGAGTAAGAGTATGTCCAAAGAGCGAAAGAAAGAAAGAAAGGAAGGAAGGAAGAAAGAAAGAGGAAGAAACGTTAATTGTTCAAGTGACAAAGCTCTCTCTCTGTCCAGGAGCCCAGGCAAGGCTGCAGGGCGAAACCACGGCACCGTGCACTCTCCGTTCGGGCCCAGCCCCCTCCCCCCAGACACCCGCCACCGCGCAGCTCCGCGCCGCCGCCCAGCGAGCGGGAGACTCCCCAGGGCTCTTTAAATACGAGCTATAAATACCACCGGGCTCGGCGCGCACGTCACTGCCTCGCCCGCTTCTGATTGGCCGCATGGGTATCTCATTTGCATAGGGGCTGGCACAACCCTGTGGCGACCTGGGCGGGAGCGCGCCTGCCCCTCCCCAGCAGGACAGTGGGCGGAGTCGCCGGACCTGCGGACCGCCAGGTCTGAAGCAGGGCAGGGTGTGGTAGAGTGTGTCGGTCATCCTGCATAGCAGAGGCTGAGGCAGGAGGATTGCCTCGAGTTCCAGGCCGGCCTGGGCTATGTAAAAATGTCCAGACAAAACTATGTATATATGCATATATATACATAAATATGCACATACACACATACACATATAAACATACATATATTTTTAATAAAACAAAATAGGGGCAGGTGGTGGTCCAGTTAGACGTCCTCCACCTTCAGGGAACATCAACTCTGCCCGCCGGTTGACACTGGATCTTTTTGCTTTCTACGAAAAGTTTTCAAGGAGACCCAGGAGCAGATGCTGCGGGTGGCTTTCAGCGGCTAAATTTAAACCACGTGAGGTCTGACCGCCACGGTTCTAGGAGATGACTGGCCACTCAAAAACAGACTGCGTGCTGTGGTCCCTGTAAGACGCAGTGAGCTGGAGAAGAAAGACAGCAGGGCTCGGAGATGCGGGACGTACGATGCCTAAACTGCATCCGTACTGGGTGCGGGGAAGCTGAGGCAGGGGGATTGAGAGCCACATAGTGAGATCCTATCTGCAAACAAATACCCAAGACGAATTTAAAAAGCACAAAACCCCACAATGCCTCCCACCAGCCGGGGTTAAAAAGCCGGGTCCTCAAAGCAGGCGCAGCCCATCCAGGCGGGTCTGCCAGGTTGTGCGAAGAAGTCAGACAAAAAGCACGAGCCGCAAACATCTTACTAAATTACGTTAATCGACGTTCTCCCGTGACTTCTGTGTAGTCCTTAAATAACCCAGAGGTCATGCAGTGAGTGAAGACAATGCCTCAAGCTCTTTCGAGCGGGCTGCTTGGTAGTTTGCAGTTGTTAAAAAAAAAAAAAAAAAAGACGAGTAAGCGCTTTGGATCTTAGCAAAAGAGCTCCCTCTGCTGGCAAATGCTTCACCATCGCTGATGCCCAAAGACAAAGAGGCAGGGCTATCAGGGAGAGCTGAGTGAGCCTTAGGATGCTTTTAGCTGAAATCACAGATGTCATTTTTTTTGGTTACTGTCAAGTAAATGGAATTATACAATTGCGAATGCTGCTTTACAGATTTTTAGCCTGCGCATGTCAATAAAACCTTTACCATTTAAAAAAAACCTTACAACTAACACTGATTAAATTAAGGCAAGAGACAGATGTGTTATGCAAACATTATTTTCTGAGTTAACTATGTAAATATAGGTATTTGCATCGAAGACATTTTCCAATAGTTTTAGTATTGTGCGGGTTTTTTTAAAAGGTTTTACTTTTAGTTTTAGTTATATGCATCTGTGTGGATGTCTACCACCTGTGTGCTGGGTCCGCAGAGGTCAGAAGAAGGACGGCCTCTTTCGTCCCTCCTAGAGGGGGCGCTGGGAACTGAACTGGGATCCTCTGGAATAGCAGCAGGCGTTCAGCTGCTGAGCCATCTCCTGTAACTGACTGTTCTGAATGCACTCTGCATGCCAGACTTCACGGTTACCTATTTGCATGCTTAGTAAATAAGAAGGCTTTAAAATGCTTTCACAAGGGGAAGCATGCCCAGTGCTGGAAACCTAGCCGTCTACTCAGGGCTAGTGGAATCATGAAGCCTGGAGAAGAACTTACAATGGACACTTTTTCCCTAACCACATTATGAATAATTGTCCTTATACCCATAGACAAGTGTAGTTCTCACTGCTAATCAAGGGGACTTCTCTTTGCAACAAAGTAAGGGCATTGGGAAAACCCAAAATGAAACAAAACAACAGAAACTGATAGAGAGAATCAGTAGATAGAGAGAATCAGTAGAGCCAAGTCCCAAAGGATCTGTCACAGTGCAGCTCCTGCACCCGAGGCTCAGGGATCTCTGCAGAACAGGGGCTGGGAAGATTGTAAGAACCAGAAGAACAGGAAGTGTGCTGTGAGATTGTGTCCCTGGAAACACGACTTTGGTTACATTCATGAAGTCCCCTCATCATGGCTTCCTAAACAAGGGCTGGATGACACCACCACCAATGGACATGCTAACACAGAAGGGGAAGCTCCAGGGGCTTCCACCCTGGAGTAAAAACTTTGGGCAGCTAGGAAATGCTGAGAGCAGGAGAAATGATCTTCCCTAGGTAGGGTCATCAATTGGTTGTCCAATGCTAGTGGTTAGTCCTTTAAAAGATTTGTTTATTTTACATTGTACATGAACGCACTATTGCTGTCTTCAGACACACCAAAAGGAGGCAACAGACCCTGTTATAGAAGGTTATGAACCACTGTGTGGTTGCTGGGAATTGAACTCAGGATCTTTGGAAGAATAGCCAGTGGTGCTCTTAATCATTGAGCCATCTCTCTAGTTCCCAACCCTGAGGTTTAAAGACAGGTAACATCAAACTGAGCAGGCAAGCAGGTTGTATTTATGTTTATATGTGGTGATTTGAATGAGAATGGACCCCAATAGGCTCAAATATTTGGATACTTAGTCTCCAGTTGGTGAACTATTTGGGAAGGATTAGGAGGTGTAGCCTTGTGAGGGGAGGTGTGATCTTGTTGGAGGAGGTGTGGCCTTGTTGGAGTGGGTGTGACATTGCTGGAGGAGGTGTGGCCTTGTTGGAGGGGGTGTGGCCTTGTTGGAGGAGGTGTGGCCTTGTTGGAGTGGGTGTGACATTGCTAGAGGAGGTGTGGCCTTGTTGGAGTGGGTGTGACATTGCTGGAGGAGGTGTGGCCTTGTTGGAGCGCGTGTGGCTGGGGGTTGAAAACACATTTTGGCTGCCACATCCACAGCTTGCCACTTTTAGTTACTGCTTGTTCTGGGGAGGAAAGATCTATGTTTAGAATTCACTGCTCAGACTGCTCGGAGTTGTTAGGAAGCCTGAGGCTAACAGAAATCAGCGATGAAGAGAAATGTAAAGGACCCTCGTGTCTCCGTGGCGACAGCTAAGATATGCATTAAGTGTCCCACAGTAAGCACATTGCCTTCTTCTATAAAACGTTGTGGATAATGATCACAAATTGCTTGTCACCTCCATTCTCTCGGCTTAGAGGAAGACTTGGGAGTCTAATAAATGATTATGTGAAATTATTTAGAGAAAGCTTTCAGGCTGAGGGCTGAGGAAGGGACTCACCCTGTGTCAGCCGACCGTATCTAGCACTCAAGGGAATGCAAAGTTCTTCGCTGCCCCTGAACTAAGCTTCTCTGTGATGAGCTGTGTGTCCCCACCCCTCGTTTCTGTTGTTAAAGTCATCCTGGGTACATACCTTGTAGGGCAATGACTGTATTTGGATAAAGATGGAATGAAATGGCATTCTCAGTGTGGGCTCCCATGCTGTGTGGCTTGTGTCTACAAGGAGAGGGGGTTAAAACATGATCACGGATGTCTGGAAGGAAGAGAGTGTGGGCTACAGTGAGAAGCAGCCTACTATGGCAGTTTCCGGAGGAACCACCCCTGCTGATGACCTTCGACTTCTAACCTCCAGAGCCTTGGCTGCATTATGCTACATATATATGTGGTTGCTTCTGCTACTTCGTCTCTGCTACTTTGTTTCTGAGATTCTAGGAAGAGAGGAAAGGCCCTTTCCCCGAGTTCAGAAGTCCTGCCTTCTTCACATGTATGGCTCTGAGGCTCCACACCTCAAGTCAGTTCTAAAGGTCCCCTTCAAATGTACCTGGTGGTTGCCTATTTCTCTGTTATTAAATGGTGTCTGCACGCCATTCTGCTGTAGTTCACATATGTAATATGCATATCTGAACGCTCAGAGGCGACTTGGCTGTGTAGCAAAAGGCTTTGCCATTGACCCAGCTACACTGCCGTTAGACTTGTGCTAGCAGGGTCCTGGAGTGACTAGTGAACTAATGGTTAGGTTAACTGTTTAGGTGGCAAAGGGTGACCCTGAACTCTGACCTTCCTGCCTCTATCTCCTGAGCTGTGTGCCAACACTCCCAGTTTAGGGTGTGCACCACAAGTACTCTACCAAATGACCCACATCTCTGGTCTGCTAACTTGTAATCAACCGCAGGGCTGCCTCTTGAGTCCCATAGACATAAAAATGGCCTCTCCCTGTCATCCATACATGCTAAATCCCAGAGCTCTTTCTGTGTTGATGCATGACTTGAGTTTTGTGTGTTACCAAGTGAGGTGTGCTCCTAACTCTGGCTTACAATATTAAACTATTTTAGGTTTTACAAAAAACCAAATTTACAAAAAATTCCAGTTGTCTTAAAAAGGAAACCCAATTATTCCTTCAAAGTTATGCCTTCTTTCACACACGATTTCCTTTAGGTAATTTTGCTCTATAGACCAATAGCCCAAAGGACATGCTTAGTTAGAATTACCGTGGAATGAGACATTATGGCATCAGGACCTAACCGACCCTTACTGCCATATTATAGAAGCACCGTGGGGCTTGCGGTTTACAAAGAGGGTCCCTCGGGAAGCCACAGGGCTGCCTCTTGAGTCCCATAGACGTAAAAATGGTGTGACTTGGTCAAAGTTATAGTCAGAACTGTTTCAAATTCGGTAGTGGGTTGGTCTGGTGGTGTTTGTATGCTAATGTTAAATACTGACTTCTCAAGATGTGGTGGCCTTTCTAATGACTCTAGCTTGTGCGGTGTCAAGTCCACATAATATTAGCCATCACACCATCTGACTCCCAAGTTAACTCCTCAGACAGTAGAGAATATTACCATTATAAAATCAGAAATGGTGGCTGTAGGCTGAATACTAACTGCTTTTATATTGTATACAGGGCAATACTTTAGAAATTATATTTAGAAAATATCAATTTCACATGATACATGTAAGGTAGAGTAAATAGGAAAGGACCTGTAACCAAGCCCATTCTGGAGATGGTGGCTCAAATGGAGTTGTTTGTGTAACTGAAGGACTCTGCAGCCTTAGAGGGAGCCATTCACCTCCGTAGTCATTATGAATCACGTCCTCACGACAGCTTTCAATAAACAGCCAAATGAACAAATAGGGACATTTTCTGTTTAGCGTGGGGGCCCTATCTGAGCTATCCTTGGGCTCAGAGAGGTGCGGAAAGAGGCTCTTGACACCCTGGGACATTGTTCTATGCTAGGTATTGCCACCGCCACTTTCTGGCATTTTTAAAAACTGTTGCTTACCTGTCAAAGTAGCGAATTAGTTTTAGGAGCTTCTAATGCCTTTGGTTATTGTTTATACATCTAAAAGATACGTCTGGAAAGATAAAAGGTTTTCTTGTTAAGAGATTTTCCAAATATGAGGACTTGGGTGTGCTCCGAGATACCCAAGGAGCTTTGAGCTAGTGGTACAAGCTAATAAAACCCGAGGTCAGCCTGGCAGAAGCCAGTGCAGCCTGGTGCCCCTCATTCCTGGCTCATTCTGAGTTCTAGGCCACCCAGAGCAACACCTCGAAGTCTACAACACCAAGGTTAAATATTTTCTCTTTGGTTGGCCCAAGGGCGGAGTGCAGCTTCCACAGGCCCATGTTACCCAGTAGCATTCTGTCCCTTCAATAAAAACTCCACGGAACGAAGTCCAGGGCTGCATTTACTCTTTCTCTACTTCCTGGGTCAACATCCAAGGTCCACTTTCCACCAACACTTGCTGCCTTCCATCTTCTTCCTGTGGCTGCTGCCAAGAACTCCAAAGCCTGTCGTTCCTTTTTCCTTTTCCTTTTCTTTTCTTTTCTTTTTTTTTAAAAATAATTTTATTTGTCTTGGATATTTTAGGTATTTACATTTCAAATGTTATCCTCTTCTCCCGTCCCATACTCCCTCACCTTCCCCCTGCTTCTGTGAGGATGTTCCCTTTCCTACCCACCCACTCCCACCTCACCGCCCTGGCATTACCCTACATTGGGGAAATGAGCCTTCCCAGGACCAAGGGCTTCTCCTCATATTGATGCTGGACAATGCCATCCTCTGCTACATGTGTCGTTGGAGTCATGGGTCCCTCCATGTGTACTCATTGGTGGGTGGCTTAGTCCCTGGGAGTTCTGGTGGGGTCTGGTTGGTTGATATTGTTGTTCTTCCTATGGGGTTGTAAACCCCTTCAGCTCCTTCAGTCCTTCCCCTAACTCCTCCACTGGGGTCTGTGGGTGGCATGAAGCACCTCCTTCTTGCTGTGCTGCCTGGATTAGACTAGATTTTATTTTTAGGAGTCCTAGGTTTGAGATAGCTTTGGCCATAAAGTCAGGCATCCAGCTAGCATGAACAAAAGATTGTTATTTGTTCTGCCCCTGACTGATATAGGACCAATACCACCAACAAAGTCTTGTTGGAATGGGTGTGTCACTGTGGACATGGCCTGGTTGGAGTAGGTGTGGCCTCATTGGAGTGGGCGTGGCCTTGTTGGAGCAGGCGCGACCTTGTTGGAGTAGGCGTGGTCTTGTTGGAGTAGGTGTGGCCTTGTTGGAGTAGGCGTGGTCTTGTTGGAGTAGGTGTGGCCTTTGCCCATTGCCCCTGTTGGGGGTGTTCTTAAAATTTTTAAGAGGATATGTTAATCAAAAAGATTTTTTTTCCAGGGTCATAGGGACCTTACAAGAAAGGTTCAGACACCGGGGATTATGAGCGGTGGGGATCCATTGCTCCCTAGATCTGAGGGTGGAAAAGACCACATTATGGGGGAGGTGGAGGTGGGGTCTTTCAACAACAGCTCTGGTCAGTGGTGGACCTAGCAACAGTCACAGCAGGCAGATAGGCCAAAGCTTGATGTGCAAAATCAACACCCACTGAAGCCGGGAAGCAGAGGGCAAGGGCTTGGGTAGGCGCTGCAGTCCTAAGGCACAGAGCAGGGAGCTCAGATGGGGGCCGCTGAGAACAACAGCCTACTACCTATACAGACCAGGAATAAAAGTGGGAATTTAGAGCCAAATAAGTCTCCTTACTTATCAGGAAGATCAAGGTAATGTCTAAATGTGGGGGACACCCTGGGAAACAACAGAGATAGCATGGGAGTTATTTTAAATGTGAATGATGGTGAAAGGTACCTGGGTATACTGCATCAGCATGTGTCGGCCTATCGGAGTATACGCATCAGCATGTGTCGGCCTATTAGAATATACGCAGCAGCCATGTGATCCTATCAGAGTGTATAGATCACCCATGTGTACATGGGTCTCCCGTGCGATCCTATCAGAGTACGGGGATCACCCGTGCGATCCTATCAGAGTACGGGGATCACCCGTGCGATCCTATCAGAGTACGGGGATCACCCGATCACCCGTGTGATCCTATCAGCGTGCATGCATCACCCATGCGATCAGGATTTCATTTTTTTTTTTTGTTTTCATCAGAAAGTTAACGACTATTTTTATACAAGTCCTTGTGAGTGTTCTATGGGAAACCATTTTTTTAATATGTATTTAATTGTTTGTGGACACAGAGCACTGCGTGTGCATGTGAGGTCCGAGGAAAGTCTCCTCCTCCCACCACATGGGCTCCAGGGACCAAACTCCCACTTGGGTGGCCTCTTCACCCACCGAGCTATGCTGTTACCAGAAAATAATGGTGAGTTCACAAAAAAGTGACAATTAAAACTAAAAACTAAAAAAGAAGGAAAACAGGTAAAGGAAAAGCAATTTATGCTCACAAGGCTGATGACCTGAGCTTGACCCCTGGAGGGAAGGACTCCTGAAAACTGTCCTCTGACCTACAACCCTCCCTTAGTCAAAAAATAACTATAAAAAAAGATTTAGTGATTTTTTTGTATTTGTATATGCTGGGATTTTTTAAAATTAAACATATTTTTGTTTCTTAAAGCTCTTCAATTTTGTAAACGTTTGTATTTCCTGGAGAGGGTGCACACCCATGATCCCCAGGCCCTTCTGGGTTCTAGGCCTCCTAATCTGGGTCTTTGTTTTAGCACTGAGAAATGTATCAGCCGCGGTCCAAATTGTTGTGATTGTAACTGGCCACATTGTAAATTCTCACACCCAACTTTGTTGCTTAAAAAGAGAGAGAGATGATGATGATGATGATGATGATGATGATGATGATGATGATTTTAACTGTACATGCCTGAGTATGTATATATGTGCCTGTGTAGAGCTCCGTGAACATGCCTGCCGTGTTCGGAGAGGACAGAAAAGGGTGGAAGAGTCCCTGGGGCTGGAGGACAGGGTGTTGTGATCTGCCCCATGTGGGCTGGGAACGGTAGGTGTGACCTCTGGCAGAGCAAAGTGTGTGCTCTTGGCTTCAGAGCCACCTCTCTACCCCCTGCCGGTGTTCCTTATAGGATACACGCAGGTCATGAAGAGTGGTGCATGTGTATGACGTGTGTCAGTGTGTGACACAGGATGCACATCTAACTCACTCTGACTGGCATTGTTCTAATGTGCAAACCCAGCAGAAATGTTAATTTTTATAAGGCCTAGGACTGGAGTCGTCCATTCCAAAGGAGGCTTCGTCCTTAAAGAGTTGTCACTGGGCCTCACGCACGCTTAACCCCAGTTCCATGCAATTGAGTTATTATTACCAGTTAACGAGGACACTTAGACTAGCCTAATTGTGACCCTCCTTTGGATTCAGCAGAAAGCCTTCTGAGACAGTTTGGGCCGATTGTCCCTCAGAGGCCTGCTGCTCTGTGGCCCTGACCTCCCTTTCACCCTTGGCTCTTCCAAACCTCTCCTCCGCACAGGCTCCTCTCTTCCTCTGGTCTTGAAAGCTTATCGAATTAATTTTTCTAGGAAAAAAGGGGGGCGACAGACTCTGATAGCAATCATCCTTACAACTTTAGGTAGAACAATTACGCATTTCTTTCTTAAGGAAGAGTCTGCTTTTCCTTAAGACTGGAGCTTTAGGCACAAGAGAGGAGGTGCTGGAAAAAAAAATCAATGGTTAAATTGGCCCAAAGTGGAACTGCCAAAGGCCCTGCCTTTCAGGTCTGGTCAGCATGGTGGTGTCCCTTCTGTCACTCAGTCCTTGGGCTGAGCCCTCCCAAGAGGGACCCTGTCTTCTGTCCACTGTCCTCTCCTCCCCACCCCCACTCCATCCTCTTCTGTGGTGCTGTGGATTAGAACCACGGGCCCCACAGCCTTGCTGCGGAAGGCCCCATCACGGAACTGTACTCCCACTCCTCCCTCTTCCCCTTCTTTGTTCAGCAAAAACACAGGGGAGAAGGAGGGAAAGATGGTTTAACAGGGAGAAAGGAGTGTCCGTGGGATGGAGCACAACTGTACAAGTCAGCTTAGCCCTCGCTCTCCCGCTGCCCAGTAAAGAAGCTGCGGGTAGCACAGGCAGCCGCACGAGTGCAAGCCTGAAGAGGGAGGTTCAGCGAGGAGCAGAACAGCTGCAGGGGAGGCCCCCTCTCTCTCCTTCCCATTTCCTTCCTTCTTGTCTCCTCTCCTGCCAGCCCCTCTCCACCCCCAGTCACGTTCCCTTCTTAGTCTTGAAGGATTCTCTGTCGTTTTGACAGCACCAACAGCTACCAACACTGAGGATCGGGGAACCGAGGAAAAGCTAACCTTCCTCTCTGTGGCCAGCCTTTTCAGTTAGATTTAAGATTGAAAACCAAAACGAAACAATTATCCACGCTTTACGATCAAAACTAGTTTTGAAATGTAACTCTCATCTGCCTTTATTCGAGAAGTGGCGGGAGGTTCTGGAAGCCAGAGTTTGCTGTGCTCTTGGGTGTGACTGAGGAGAAGGAGAGGGAGGACTCGTAGGACAGGAGAGCAGCTGCGGTAGGCTCCCCTGTACTGTGCACACCCTAGCAAGGGAGGCACAGAAACGCACATTAGACCCTCTCAGCAATCATAAAGCTCAGGATGACCCCAACAAGCCAGACTTTATGTGAGGCCGAGTGGGTGTGGAGAGAGGAGGCTCCGAGGACACAGAACACTGGGTTCCACTCAGAAAGAGTCTGTGTGTGTTTTAGTGTCTCTGAGAGCTGTTTACCGAGGGAAAGGATGGTAGAAAATGTACTCATTACAGGGCTGTTTGAACGTCTAAACCTGACTTCAGTGTCTAAGGTGAGCGGCCTGTGTAAATAAGGCTAAAATTACCTCAGGTTTCTGTCTGCAGTAATTTTCCCCTCTCGGTGCCGTTCTACTTTGGGTAAAGCTCCTCAGAACCCCAGCCAGGATTCCCACAGCAGACTGCACGATCTCAGGGTCCTCAGCTCTGCACACCTGCGTGGAAATCCACTTCACCCGAGAAAACCGAAGATGAACGCTTTACTTTATTTTTGTTTATCTATCTGTGGATACATGGGTGCATGAGTGAGTGGAGATGCCGAAAGGCGTCAGGCCCTCTTCGAGACAGAAAATGCCACTGAGCATTGAGCCGCCTCTCTAATCTCCTGAATGCATAGTTTAGCATTTCACCTCTTTGACACATTCCATATACAGACCATTGAGTTCTATCTCTCACACTACCCCCGTGTTTACAATTTCCATAAGCGTCCACGGTGCCTTATGTCACTGCAGGTTTGAGCAGTAGGTCCGTGCAAGGGTTATCAATTTACTTGGGGATGGGGGAATCTGGGCACTTTGTTTGTGCTGGGCAGTGGGAGGGATGCTATGCCTAGGGGCCCTGGGGTATAGTTTCTAACTCTGGAGCTAACATGCCGACAGGTCTCAAATAGCAATCACCTAATGTTTTTTTGATTAAAATAAAGGTAAATAGAATAAAATACACACACACACACACAGAGACAGAGAGAGAGAGAGAGAGAGAGAGAGAGAGAGAGAGAGAGAGAGAGAGTTAATAACAGACTAGATCTTATGCTAATCTCTTCCCCTGCCCCACCAACAATGCCCCTTAGTGGTGAACTGAGAAGATGGTGGTGGAGGAGGGAAAAAAAAACGGTACTGGAATTTTCATGAAAACGTAAACTTTTATGATTCCACTTGGTAAGCTGAATGCTATATTTGGGAAGAAGAATGAATCTTTGCAGAGGATCACAGCAGATAGCTTAAGATGCGGGCGTTTCAAAGTCGGCCTTACTTAGTGGCTAGCCTGAATGCACGCCCATCTGTGCATCAGAAATTTTAAGTCTACGATGGTGAGATGGCTCAGCTGTTAAAGAGGTGCCCGCACCAGCTCCGCAAAAAAGAAAAGAAAAAAAAAGGTGCCTGCAGTCATGTCTGATGGACTGAGTTCAACGCTGTGATCTACTTAGTGGAGGGAGAAAAAAACGACCCCGAGTTGACCTCTGACCTCCACCTGCACCCCACAGTACACACATGACCCACCTCTCTCCCAGTGAGTGTAATGAAAAAAATTATTTTTAAACATACAGCCACACAGGCATGTACGAGGCTGTGCTTGGTTCCGAACACAGTCCCACCACTGTTTATGGAGCAGCCTACCTTTTTAAAGAATCTTTTTGGACACACCTAAAATGCCATAATATAAGACAGAAAAAGTAAAAGGCATTTCTTCGGGCATCTTGGGGAAGGCGTATTTGGAAATGATTCTGTTTTTTGATTATTACATTTTGAGAGAGTAATCCTGGCCTTAAGGAAAGAATACGGCCATTCCCTCCCCCCTCCCCCATATCATCAGGGTGTTTGTTAGAAGTCTCTGTCATATTTCCCAGACTGTCTTTCATCATGGCTTTTATTTTGGGAGCATACAATATCCACAATTCATTTTTTGCTGAAGAAGAGATTCTGTTTAACGTCAATAAATACGACTGTTGGGAGAGACATGAGAGCTGGCAGAACTCTCGAGACAATTCAGGACGGTGGCACGTGGCTGCCATGTCCCCGACCTCGTCTATACAAATGCCAAGGCTCAGAAAGAACGTGGGCGCCGTCTCTGTGTAAATCCATCGCGGCAACATTTTCAAAGGCGGATTAGAAACAGATGGGAAAAACAGTTTATTTTATTTGGAAAATCGGATTCCCTTCTGGGAGACCTGGGTCAACAAACATCAGGACCTGGCTCTGCTCAAGTTTCCTGGTTCACTTTGAGACTGGAATATACGGTTTAAGGATGGTTCAAGAAAGTGTGTGTGTGTGCGTGTGCGTGTGCGTGTGCGTGTGTGTGTGTGTGTGTGTGCATGTGCATGCGGGGAGAGAGAGAGAGACGGACAGAGACAGACAGAGACTGACAGAGAGACAGTGAGACATCGAGACATTGAGACACGGAGACAGCGAGAGTAAGGTACCATCAGGAGAAGAAGCCTTGGGCTTCTCTGAAGTAGGGGTTACAGGCAGTTGTGAGCCACCTAGTGTTGGGTGCTGAGAATCAAACTCAGGACCCCTATAAAAGCATAGAGCAGCCCTAATGGCTGAACCATCTTTTCATCCTCAGAATTTTTCTTATCTGACCATACCATGATAAGCAAACAAGAAACTTGACACTTTTGTAATGCTATCGTCCGATCTACTGCCTGTCTAACCAGTCGTCCCAGGACTTTGGGTAGTTAATGTTTTATGTGGTTAAGACCTAACTGAGGATCTGGTGTCCCATTTTAACTGCCATGTTGCCTGACTCTGCCTTCCTGTGGTTCAACTCTAACCTTTCTGTCTCTTTTATGACCGTGGCATTTTGGAGAGGACAAGCCAATTGTTTTGCAGACTCTCCTTCACTTTGTGTCAGAAGTTTCCTCATGATTAGATTCAGGTTATACCTTTTGGCAAAAATTCTCCATAAAGAATACATTCTTCTTAGGGCGTCAGTCCAGAAGGTGGATGGAACCTGTCTGTCCGAGCACTTTGATTGCTGGACAGTGCATTGCTTAATAACATTTGCTCCTATAAAGTACACTTTTCGGCAGTTTCTTTAGGGCGAGTGCTTGAAGGTGATTTGACACCAAGGATGTCTCCTGCAGTGACATATTTTGGGCACTTATAATGAGGCTGCTGTATTGAAGACATCCAAAGGGGATACAGTCAGAATGTCAAAACTCTCACGAAACACCACGTATGTACATGCATCTCCTAAAATAGACAAGTATTTTGGTTTGGATCTTTTTTCAAATGTTTTAGATAAACAAAAGGCCAAATGAGGGGTCAAATAAGCCAGGGCTCCCTTTGTGGAGCACACTCTGAGAAACATGCTACACTATACGACCATCTTGAAATCTACACATTTTTGTTTTGACTTTATTCACGATTACCAAGTGTGACATTGCCAGACATTTACTCCAAGTTCCTAAAGATCTCCTTAATTTGTGTAAAGGACTTACTAAGAATCTCAGTTAGGGTTTTACTGCTGTGAACAGACACCATGACCAAGGCAACTCTTATAAGGACAACACTTAATGTGGGGCTGGCTTACAGGTTCAGAGGTTCAGTCCTTTGTCATGAAGGCGGTAACATGGCAGTATCCAGGAGGGCATGGTACAGGAGGAGCTGAGAGTTCTACATCTTCATCAGAAGGCTGCTAGCAGAATACCGGCTTCCAGGCAGCTTGGATGAGGGTCTAAGGGCCTGCGATCACAGTGAACACCTACTCCAGCAAGGCCACACCCACTCCAGCAAGGCCACACCCACTCCAACAAGGCCACACCCAGACCAACAGGGCCACACCTTCTA
Source organism: Rattus rattus (assembly GCF_011064425.1). Taxonomy (NCBI): domain Eukaryota; kingdom Metazoa; phylum Chordata; class Mammalia; order Rodentia; family Muridae; genus Rattus; species Rattus rattus. Next base: position 3,123,311 of record NC_046159.1, read on the forward strand.
ATAGTGCCACTTCCTGGGTGGAGCATATACAAAGTATCAAACTAAGATTAGCAGTGATAGTTGGGCAGGACACATGGATCCAGAAAGCTAAGCAAGGCCTTCCTGACACACCAGCAACGATGATAGAAAGAACAAAGCCAAGGCGTTTTTTCTAAGGTTGATAAAGGTGAGAGTGAGTTCTTTGAAGAAATGTTGGCATCTAGATTCCCTATCACCTATGCAAGATCAGGAAGTGATTACCACAGTGAGGACTCAGACCTTCTAAACGAATTAATACTAGGATAGTGGCCCTTGTCACTTCCAGAGAAGCTCCCTGAAGATGTTCCAATGGAAGACTTCCGGCAGGCAGTGCTGGTTTATGACTGCCTCAAAGGCATCCAAGGGGTATTCTCATAGAGGGCAGATGTTGAGAGAGGATATAAAACCTCTCAGAGTCACACGCACATCCAACTACTGCTGGGAATCTACACAGCAAGAAAATAACAGGGGAAGAACTTTTCAGAGCTGAGGGCGGAGAACCCTGTTCAGAACTGAAGTCTCTCTAGCTCTTGCCCTAGCGGGCATCTAGGGTTAGGGTGGCGGCCTTGGAAGCTCTAGGCAGAGCCAGGGTTAGTGCGACTCCATTCTGTAACCCTACCTGCTGTGTTGACTGGCTCACTTTGGGGCGAGGGCCCCAGTCTGAATCATTCTAAGGAACTGGGACTTGGTCTCTTCCATAGGTTCCTGGCCTGTCGAGATCCTGCAAGAACACCGTGTGTTGTCTGGAACTATGGTTCTCGGAAATGATTGGGGTTGAAGCACAAGTTCAGGGAGAAGGATTATATCCCCCATAAAAATGGATTCTGTCCTTTTTAAGGTACACAATAGAAGTTGTGACCCAGACACACCCCAAAGGCATCCTGGAGGACATTTCCGTGCACAGATGGTCGTGCCCTCAGGCAAGCCACTCAGGAAAGCCGACTTGGAAACGTCCACGTTTTAAGCTATCTGCTGTGATCCTCTACAAAGATTCATTCTTCTTTCCAAATATAGCATTCAGCTTACCAAGTGAAACTGTGAAAGTTTACGTTTTCATGAAAACCTGTAATGTTTTTCCCCCTCTCCTTCACAACAGTCTTCTCAGTTCACCACTAGGGGGCACTGTTGGCAGCAAGATCAGCAGGAAGGAAGCAGACTGTGCATGTGTTTTAAAAACTTTAAATTACTTTCTACTTTCTTTCCGTCCGCAAATAAAAATGAAAATTTAAGGTGTACTCCATTTACAGTTTATAATGGACTTGTGTTTCCCCTCACTACGGATACGTACGGACCTTCTGTGTACTCCATTAATAAAATAACAAATCATTGTACAGTGCATTTTCTCCCAATGCTTCCTTTCCCCAGTCCCGTAGCACGCTCCTGCACATCCTGATTGGAATGTTTCCAGCACTTGGAAACGCCTTAGCTTTTTATTTCTGAAACAGTGGAACTTTCCGAATCACACTTCCTTGTCATTTGCCACCAGGTCCTAGAGTAGGGAGAGACCTTTCTGATATCTAGTTTAAATATTTATTTCTGCTGGAATCCGTCCTACTCTCTGATGACCAGCTCCCCAAACCTGAAAAATCACAGAAAGATTGCTTCTCTGCATTTGGGGGATCAATATTGTCGACAAGGTTACTGGAAGGTAAAATCTACTTGCTTCCTCCTGCCCCCACTTATTGTATTAAAGGGAATAAGTGGTAAATAATAGAAATTAAATTATGTTTACATACGGGGGGGGAGTTAGAGGCAATGTGGTGGTCTTTATCCTGCAGGGGAAGATCTCCTGGGTAGGAACTGAGACCTGAGAGGACTCAGCATCCTTTTGCCCCTCACATCTGCATCGCTCAGTGATGACGTCACTCGTTTCCTCTGCTTCTTTCGTCCCTGTGGGGTGGACTACGAACGAAAGTGACAAAAGGGCTCCCATGACCTAAGGCGTGTGTCCCGCATTTTACACACCAGGCTGTCTACAGAGGGTGGGAACTGCAGTCCTGTGGGTATGTGTCCTGGCTGGATGCTCTGCGGGCTTCCAGGCCTGTGGGCGGGGATTCTGTAATCCCGACAGTGGTGCCAGCCAAGGCTGTGTGGGCAGGGAGGGCAAACCAGAGGCTCCTAACAGGTGAAGCAGGGCCGCTAGGGAGCAATGAAGGCAAGTGTGGCCTTCCTGAGCAGACATTGTGTCCTGTGAGACCCTCACAGGACACAGGCATTTCCTGGGCCGTCTACAGTTACAGAACTATGTTATGTCTTGAGTTTCTGTTCTAACCTCTCTGGATGATGCACTGTACCCTATGACGTGGTTCCATTTTATCCCAAATGCTTCCTTTTAGACAAACCCTTTCCTCCCCAACTTGATTTCTATCAGTGTTTTATCACATAAATAAAAACCTAGCTAGAACACCGGGTACCGAAAAGCATTTGCTTTGTGAGCATGAGGGCCTGTGTCCCAGTCTCCTGCACCCCATCAGAACCAGGAATGGCTCACATGACTATAACCGCAGCAGTGGGAGGGGGATCCCGGAAGCCTAGGAAACAGTTCAGGGAGAGACCCTGCCTCACAGCACTAAGGGGCAGAGCGATGCAGGAAGGCAGCTGGTGCCCTACTCTGGCTTCTAAATGCATACTACACTCATGTGCACAATATCACACTCACATGTACCACACTCACATGTGCCATGCTCACATGTAAAATACTCACATGCACCACACTCATATGTACACATGTACCATGCACACATGTAAGCACACTCATACTTACCACACTCATGTTTACCACACTCACATACACCACACTCACATGTATCATGCTCACATGTACTACATATACATGTACCATACTCACATGTGCCACATAAACATGTATCACACTTACATGTGCCACACTCACATGTACCACACTCACATGTGCCACACTCATATGTACCACATACACATGTGCCATACTCACATGTACCATGCTCATATGTGTCATGTTTACGTGTAAGCACACTCACATGTAAGTACACTCATATGTACCACACTCACATGTACCACATACACATGTACCACACTCACATGTACCACATACACATGTACCACTTACATGTGCCACACCTACATGTGCCACACTCACTCACATGTACCACACTCACATGTACCACATACACATGTACCACTTACATGTGCCACACCCACATGTGCCACACCACATGTACCACACCACATGTGCCACACCATATGTACCACACACATGTGCCATACTTACATGTACCATGCTCATATGTGTCATGCTTACATGTAAGCACACTCACATGTAAGTACACTCATATGTACCATACTCACATGTACCACATACACATGTACCACACTCACATGTACCACATACACATGTATCACATTTACCTGAACCATGCTCATGTGTATTACACTCATATGTACCACACTCATATGCACCATGCTCACATGTAAGCACATTCACAAGTACCACACTCATGTGTACCATTCACATGTACTACTTGTACATATTCTGCATACACACATGCACCCAAAAGAACTTATCGTACAAACTCGATGTCTCCCTTTAGAGGTTACAGAGGTGCCCAGTCTGCATTCCGACATCCAAAGCTGCTGTCTAGCCACAAACTTCATGTCTTTGAGAATAACCTCAAGGATGACTCCAGGGGGGGCAATCCCTGGCTCCTGCCAGTCCATGCTGGGGACTGTCACCATCCTTCAGGTTCAGAGGTTAGCCCCGTAGCAGGCTCTGACACATCATCACCCAGGTTCTGCTTGGATTTAGTTCTACACATTGGCCTGAGGCCTGGTGGGAGGCTGCTGGTGGGTTTATAAGCCACAGGTACCATGGTGCTGGGGAACAACTTCTGCAGAATCTTCTAGAACAGTGGACGTGCTGGTGCTTACTAGGTTCCCTAGTTTGCTCTCCATTGCTGTGATTGCGCCATGACTAAAATCACGGGGAGGAAAGGGTTTATTTTAGCTTATGGGTGACAGGCCATCATCGAGAGGAGTCAGGGAAGAACTGAAGCAGGAGCCTGGAGGCTGGGGCTGAAGCAGGGTCTATGGAGGGACACTGCTTACTGGCTTGCTCATTTACTTACCTGTCTTACCTAGCTCCGGACCAGCTGCCTAGAGATGGAGCCGGCCACGGTGGGCAGGGCCTTCCTCCATCAAGAAAACGCCCTGCAGACCCTCCCACAGGCCAGTCTGATGGGGGCCCTTTCTCAATGGACGCTCCCTTTCTCCAGCATCTCTGTGTCAGGTTGGCAGGTGAGGCTATGACATTAGGTAGTGACACAGAGGCCACAGGAAACCACAGAGTCAGTACCCATCCAGATGCCCCCTCCCCCCATCAGGGCCGCCACTGTCCCTCACACGGCTCTGCTGGGAACTCACATGGCCTTGGAGTTCTGAGTCCCTTCGATCTCGTGCCTGACACACAACTCCACTTGCTTTTCCCACTACAGGCAAGGTGAGTCCCTGAAGTGAGCCGTAGTATCGCAATGGATGGCAACAACAGCTCACGACGCCCTATGGTTCAGGGCATCAGAGCAACCTAGCAGTGGCTGCTTCTTTTTCCATACGCCTGGACTGTCCTCTCTGCCAATGAACTCTATTTCCTCAAGAGTGGACCTGCGACTATAAGGCCTGCTATGGCCTTCCAGGACTGACCTGCAGCTGATCTAGTGACAGGATGCCATTAGCCTCCCTACACTGACATTGGAGCCAATCCCAAGTCTCCACGAGGCTGTCTGTTCCCTCCTACGCCACCATACCTGTTAGTAGTCAGAACCCTCCTCTCAGACGAGGATGGCAAGGTGGATGAAATAGGCTAATATTTGTATGGGAGTAAGCCGTCACTGTAAGAAACAAGGGTCAATGAATATTTGGGGCTAAAGGCAAAACTATTTTAAGCACCATGGGCCATATGTCTATCACCCACCCAGCACTGAAAGCACAGAGTGAAGCTGAGTCTATGGGGCACTCCAAGCCAGCCGCAGACTCGATTTCATCCCTGTGGGCTTTCGTTCTCCAACCTTTGATGAGAGGTAATGGGGGAAGATCTATGGGAGGCTGGAAAAGGCTCCAGAATCCACCCAGGTTTGACTGGAAGCGTCTTTGACCATGGCTTGACTACAAGTAAAACACAGCATGAGGGAAGTTTCCGGAACGTCCTTGACTGTGTATAAAGGACTGAGGAGGGCTGTCAGGAGGCCGTCTGGGAGTGCTGTTGGGTTTACAGCTCTGGGGAACAGGATTGTGTCTCCAGCACATGCTTTGGTAGGAGAATCTTTTCAAACGCATGTCCACCTACCTTCCTCAGAGCAGGGCTTCGTCAATGTTTTCTGCTTGTGACCCTTTCTTGTCAGAGGAACTTAAGCCGCCCTGGGTGTATAAGTAGGTAAAACAGGAATATAAATCAAATGTTCACTTATAGTAAGTCGTCGGATTTTGGAGACAGTTCTTTGAATCATATATAATTTTACCATTCATTAAAGACAGAATCGTTTGCTCATTACTGGAGTGGATGTGCTGTTTCTTTAGTTCAATACAGTTTGATACACACCGAGGTAGGAAGCCTGAGAAGTCTTTTTTTCCATAATTAGACTCTTGTGCTTCCATAAGAGAAAGCTTCACACAGACAGTCGAACACGACGGTTTGTAACATACGATAGTTTTAAATCTGAGATGGGTCCTTGGCGAGGTGTCCGTTAGCCGTGTGGTGTGTGGCACAAAGTGCCACTGTTGTGTGTTAACTGGGTCTGTAGCGGCTGCTGAGACTCAAGGACTGTGGGGGAGTTGGAATGTTGCAGTCCGGAACCTAATTACATTTATCTTAGGTGATCTTTAGCCTGCAAAGTAGCCATTCACCCCTCCCCCCCTAATGTCCTGATTACATACAGATCAATCCCTTCCAGAATGTATTCACTTAGCAAACTCCCAATTTTCTTCCAATGTAACAGCTCGGGGTGGTCAGAGAGCAGCTAAGCCTAAAGCTGAGACTTCCGTGCTTCCCCGTGACCGCCTACGTAGTGTGTTTAGGGTGTCTCCATGAAATTCCTTTTGCATTGGGACATTGGATTTGGGGGTTGTCTAAATCGTTTCCAGGCCACGGCCACACAGATTTGGCTCTAGGATAAACTACCTCTTGTTCTCTTTGAGGTGAGAGCTGTGCGGACAGCACTAAGGCCTTAATGAAGGTTCTCCGTACAGCACACGTGAGTTTTGTCAGAAACACCTCAGCTCTGTTCCGTGTTGGATTGCGGGTTAATTTCCGCCTGTGTCAAAACTTTTCCCTGATGCTGACTTTTCTTCAGCTCAACTCTGCAGGGTCAAGGCCTGCAGCTCTCAGACGTCTGGCTTAGAGGCCAGATGTCCTTGGAGAGTGCATATATTCTCACTTTCTTCGTGTTGCTATTAAAAAAAAATCTCCTCTGACTTATATACAGCAACATTATCATTTTCTGTTAAAATTGTCCATCTGTCCATCCTAGGTTCTGGGTTCTTTTGAAGCCAGTGAAGCCCTTCGAGTACACGTTGATATCCAGACCATAGATCTATCAGATGGAACGCCACCACCGTCTCAAAGCGGCCCACCCTACCCTGCACATAATCAGTTTCAAGCCCGTCTGTAACTTCACTTCCTCCTTCAGGCAAATATGGCTGTAACTCATTAAAAACTCCGGGACTTGCATCAGCCAGCAGGAACGCCGACCAACCGCACGCTTTCAAACTTATGTTTTCATTAGTCCTGCAAGCACCGGGCCGGCAGGCTTGTCTGCACTCTGTGTCTGGCCACGCCACCCTGATCAAACCTGGTCTCATTCTGCATCCTCTTTCAAATCACAGGGCTGGATGGAAGAAGTGAGCCTCGTTGGTTACATTCTGGAATTCACTGCTAGGCTTGATCACGCCTAACTCTTAAATCTCTCATTATGGACTAAGAATTCAATGGATCTTCTTTCTTCCACAAAGTCTCACAAAGTCTCTCAGTTAGCCTGTGACAGAGAAGCACTTCCTTCTCTTGGCCATTGATTCACAGAGCACCAGGTGTGTTTAGAGCCAATGGGTATGGGTTCTGTGGATAGGATCTCTTTAAAAAAAATGGCAACCATTTTTTTCATCTTTTAAAAAAGGTTTTTATTATTTGTGCATGCATGCGTGCATGAGTGCGGGGGTGCATGTGTGTGTGTGTGTGTGCATGCGTGTGCACGTTCAGATGTCAGCAGAAGCCAGAAGGTGTCAGGTCCCTTGGAGCTGGAGTTACAGGAGGCCGTACGCTGCCTCAGTGGCTGCTGGGATCTGACAGTGCAAGAGTTTGCTATTGCCAAGCTGCCTTTCCAGCCCTCACCCCAAAGTGGGGAGAGTTGTAAAAGGTCCGCCATTGACTAAAGAGGTGTGCGCTTGCTTTTCTGTGGAACGCTTTTCTGGATCGCTCTGGTAGGGAAGACTCCGGGCTCCATAGTCTTCAGGGCCTCGTCCTTTCACCTGGAGAGGCCTGGGCTCTGCAGATTTTTAAAGTGTGTATTGGAGAGTCTAGTTATTCCTTGGTCCCTGTAATTAAGTCATTTTTTCCCCCTCACAGTACCAACAGCAATTAGCTTTAAATGTTTTGTCCTTCCCCATTAAGTAGTTAGTCCACTCCGGTTACCCCAGCCTTCCTGTATGAACTCTTCCACTGTGTGGAGATGACATATGGAGGCACACTCTTTCCCGGTTCCAAATCTCTGTCAGCCCTGTTCCCTAGAGAGGCAGGCAGGAAGGCAGACACGTGAGAGGGCATTTCGTGGGGGAGCTGGTTCACACAACCACTGAGGCTGAGAGGTCCCACCACAGCTGTCTGCACTCTGGGAATCCCCTAGAGATGCACATAGCATGGCTCAGTGCAAGCGTAAGGCCCTAGAACCAGTGATGTCGTGAGGGTCTGCTGTTTGCCGAAGAATGATACCCCAGAATGAAATAGCATGCAAAAGTAAGGGACGTTTTATTCTGCAGAAGACCAGCATGCAGGGGGTCCCTCATTCTAAAATGGAGAAACACCAAATGAGCCCGCAGGCATTAGGGGATTCTGGGGTAGGTGACCTTCATCTTACTCAGTCTCTAAGGGCATTTCATTACCGGGGCATAGGGGCTGGAACCTGTTACTGGGAAGGTCTGGAAACTTGCTGACCTGTTGTTCTTGCTTTGGGCTAGGTGACTGGGAACCTTCTAGTTTCTGACTAGCTGCCTGAAGCCTGGGGTTTAAATTTTTTTTTTTAATCCAAGCCTGGACTTGCCCAGTTCTTAGGTCTAGTCTCCTAGGCTGCCAATTTGAAACCTGTCATGGTGTCAGCCTGGCCTCCTCAGTGTAATGATATACCTCGAAGCCCAAGGCTTCATACCCAGTGGCCGCTGGTGGAAATTCAAGAGTCTAGGGGCAGAGGTTCTGATGTCCGAACAGCAGGAAAACACCACCATTACCCCATATTATTACGCTCATATTGCCTTAAGGATCTCTCATTCCCAGAATGATTTCAGATCTCTCTCCCTGACTGTGCCCCAATGCTCTGCACTCTCAGTGCAGCTCTGTGACCACAATGATCACCTCTCTTATTTTTTCGATAACAAGTTATAGTTACCTGATTCTTTGCATATACTTAAAAAATACAATCTTAAAATATTTTATTTTAATTAGGACAGGTCCTAGTTAGTTTTTTTTTTTTCAACCTGATGTGGGGTGGAGCGATAGACGTTTGAGAAAAAGAGACCTCAACTAAGATATGTCCTCACCAGGTTGGCCTGTGGGCATGCTTGTGAGTCATTTTCTTGATTAATGATTTATGTGAGAGGGCTCAGCCCACTGTGGGCCGTGTAACCCCCCGGAGGCTGCCCTGGGCTGTAGAAGAAAGCAGAGTGAGCAAGTCAACAAGCAGCATCCCTCTGTAGCCTCTGACTCAGCTCCTGCCTCGAGACCCTGGCCGACTTCCTCAATGATCTGTGATTACGATGTGTAAGCTGAAACAAACTCTGTCCTCCCAAGGTCGCTTGGGTCCTGGCGTTTTGTCACAGGACAGAAAGAAACCCTAGTCAGCGTTTCTTAGTTAAGACAGTCGCAAGGTAATACTGGGTTCCGGTCTGACATCATCACACAGGCAGTACGCATGCTCCCCTCATATCCACGCCCCTCTAGCACCGCCTTCTTTCCTTCCTCTCTGAAATTGTTCCTTCTACTCCCATGTCTTATAGCTTGTTTGTTAATGCGTGCCGGGCATGGTATAAGGCTACTTAAGAAGCAGTAGAAATAGATTTCTCTTTCTAAAGGCCACACTTTCCCTATTCCCGGGGAAGAAGGCAGCTGTAGGTTGTTTCCATTCCCTCCTGGCTTCAGGTTCGTTGAGAGCCACGCTCCCTCCGCCCATCCTTGTGATCTAAGCACTCCAGGATTGTCACACTCTGTTCTTTTGTCCAACCTCGGGTCCCAGCTGCGCCCACTGCTCAGAACCCAACAGAAGTCTCCTGGGTAGAAGGAGGTTGTGTTCTTGGCAGAGCCTCCGGATTCCAGCACGTGACTCATGCTCATTGGCTTCCTTCCCTCAGAACAGCCTCTCATGGTGAGCGCAATCATTTCACAGTACAGCCAGGGAGGAAGAGGGTCCGTTACACTCCTCACCACTCATTCAGAAAACAAAGATGTGCTGTGTCACAAGTGTGTCAGTAGGTGGCAGAGAGGAGAGAGGCCATGTCCACGCTCAGTATTCTGACCTGCTATTGTCTCTAAGCACTTCCCTGACCAAAGCAGGCCTGAGGTGACCACCAGTCTGGTACCACACGGGTCCCAGGACCAGGGGCCAAGCTAGAGACTGGAAGAAGCCTGCCTGGGACTGAGGGACACTAGCAGGAATGAGCCTGAGACAGACAACCTCTCATTTCGAATGGGGCCACTGGAGGGTGGGGGCAAGGAGAGAGCCTGAGATGACCACCAGACTGGCACCATGAAGCCTGAACAGGAAGCTAGCCTGAGACAGCCAACAGTCTGACAACCCTTAGGCCTGGTGGTGCAGCCCATACCTGAGATGACCCCTGTCAGGATCCATACTGCATGAGGGGGGCATAGCACTCCTGAGACCACTCCTGAGATGACCCCAGACACTTGGAGACCTTGGGCACCACTAAGAGGAGAGAGTAAGTGGTGGAGAAATGGAAGAGAAAGAAAAACAGAAGGATGTGGGCACAATGAAGAGAGGCGGAACTGGAGACTTGAGGGTAGTGAGGAACCGTCTCACGGTGATGCTACCTGGGACCATGGTGAAGTCCTGGCCTGTGCTGTCATTGTAGACCACGTCTGGGTCTGTGGCCCTGCAGTGGCAGAGTCTGTTATCACCAAAGGTCAGGTAGATGTCCCTGGTCTCAGCTGTTGCATGGGGACTTGTTGATGTCTGAGGGCTTTGCAGCATTGGCTCCACCCTCACCTGGACACTGTGGGAGAGCTGGCCCTGGGGACAGGATATCAGAAGAGCTGACCCCACCCCCAGTTGGCTGCAGTACTTAGGAGAGAGGGGCCCACACACTGTGGTAGTTGTGGGTGAGTTGGCCCTGCCAGTTGTCCCCCATGAGGAGAGATGCCCTCCTCACCCCTTCCTCCTCACCACCTGAAGCAGGCAGAGACCTGGCCCTGTGGTCTCCTTAGAGCAGAAGAGCTGCCCCCGGCCCTCACCAGCTTCAGCACTTGGGAGAGCAGGCCCTGCCCCTCACCGGCTCCATCATCCAGGAGAGCAGCCTCTACGCTTTACTCTGTAGCACAGCAGAGCTGGCCCTAGGTGGTGGGGTTGTGAGTGAACTGGGCCTGAGGTTGTGAGTGTGGGAGAGTAGCCCCTGCCTCTTGTCTGATACGCAGTGGTATCTGGGAGACATTTATCCTCCACCCCACTTTGCCCTCACCACCAGTGGCCGGCTGGAGAGTTGGTCCGAATGGGGTCGTGATAGCAGGAGATCTGTCCCTGTCCCTTACCTGCTGTAGGACTCAGCGGAGTTGGCTCTAGATGGGGAGTTGTGGGTGTGTAGGAGAGCCAGCCCCGCATCTTGTCTGCTGGGTGTTGGTGGTGCAGATGAGGGAGAAATGCCCTCCTCCTCCCTCCCTCGTCCCTTGCCATTTATTGTAGGCAGGACAGCTGGCCCTGAGGCCACCAGAGTGGGAGAGCCAGACGTGTCCCTCACTGACTGCAATGCTCTAGAGAGCGGGCAGCAGGGTAGAGCTGGCCTGGTTGTGGGGGTTGCTGATCAGCCAGCCCCAAGGGCATGAGAGCAAGAGAGCCAGAGGGCTTGACCAGCTCAGATACCTCTCAGGCCCAGATCGGGACTTTGAATTGGCCCAGCCCAAAGTCTAAGCCATCGATGAACGACTACAGTACATGAAGTGCTGGTCCTACCGATCCACAGCACAGATCTCCACGACACGGGGCGACAACAGGATATCCAAGAGTGAGGTTCTACTCTCTACAGAGTATCGGGAGCCAGAGGCCTCGAACCAGACCAACGAGTCATTGTGACGGACGTTTGCAAGCAAAGAAGTGTGGACAAAAGGGTGTGCCGTGGGACACTGTGACACACTGCAGCTCTGTTGGGGGAGGTTGCAAGGGTGGAGGGTGGGCATGTGGGGGGAGGGAGACGAGCGATTTGGGTGCATGATGTCAGATTCACAGAGAGCCAATGAAAGTTAAAAGAAAATAGGAAAACCGAGAATGCTTTCAGGAGCTGATCTACTTTTATCCTTTAGTTTATAGTGAGCCCCGTGGCCCATCACGGACTTTCATATCACAACCTTAGGCAGAGTCTAATTACTTTTAGTTCTTATGAGAGCCGTGTGTATAACATACTGTCCTCTGTTTTACAGGTGAAGGTGGTTCTTAGAGAGGGCCACTGGCCCAACATCATCCTATCTGTGAGCAACCGTGTTGGCATCTCGTCTCGGAGTGAACTGCCCTGACACCAGAATGTATGTCCCACTCCTCCTAAAGCCGCCGTCACTCTGTCACGAGCGTGTTGTTATGCATGGGGGCAACTTCATACTCGCTGTGTAACAGCTCACTTATCCCTCCTTCTGTAGGGAGGAGTCTACACTCCACACTGCTCATGGTTTGTTTGTTCTGGGTTGATCTTTAATCTAGGAGGCTGGGGAGGAATGCGGGGCTCGGCGGGTTTGTCATAGGCTAGCCTCCTGGTGGGTTTGTCATAGGCTAGCCTCCCTCTGTGCAGCTAATGAACAGCAATGCATGTATCTAGGAACGAAGACTGACTACCTGCCCACAGGGACAAGGTTAGACTTTAGAATGACAGGCTGTGGGTAAAGGTGAGATGGGAGTCAGAGGTTTAGAATCTGAGGCATCTGTTGTAACCGGTCAACAGATCACTGAATAAAACACTGCTGGGTTTTGCCCACGTGTCAGGTGGGACGGATCTGGTTTCGCTACAAGGTGATTCAGAATTAAAAAAAAATGTTCTGTGGTTAAGTCAATCTAAAAGGCACTTCAGGCCTCCCCTCCGCTGAAAGGCTGGGACTGCCAATCGGCCCGTTAGAAGCCATGCAGCTAAGACTTGTTTAGTTCAGTGTTCCTAATGCTCTTCCCTCAGGACTCCCCTCCACCCCCCGCTTCGGCGAGTGCAATCTGCTCGTCCAGCCGCAGTCAGAATCACACGGGGCACACTTTGTACAGAACAGCCCTGGGTTATGGGGCCCCAGACACCTGCTCTTCGTGACCTTGCAGAAGGTCACCTCTGCATTATTTAAGAGTGGCTCCCCCACAGCATTTCTCAAGAGACAGCAGGGCCGGGCTTTATTAAGTACATTGTTTCTTGTAGAAGACACACACACTTAAAACGGAGAACAAGGCTTTCTGGAGGGTATTTTTATGTCAAGTGTGTTCCCTGCCCCAGGATGTGAAGAGAGCTGCTCTCTCTTAAGTTCTTAGATAAGAGCTATGTCCTGTTAAGGATTCTCCGAGGCTGATTGACTTCTGTGATCTTGCACAGGAGAGAGGTCCTAGGTCGGGAGCCTAATTACCCTGGGCTATTTTTAGCTCTCATGAGAGCTATTCAGGGATCACCTCTGTGTCAGGTGACTGTTAGGTAAGTAAGCTTTCTGGAATGTACAAACAAATCAGCCATCTTCCCCCAACCCAAAGGCCAACATGTCACTAGGCAGCATCAAGGCCTGCAACAGACTTCACCCCCTTTCTTCTAACCCGCCTGCCTGTGTCCTCTATTTAGATGCCTGTCAGCGTCCCAGAAGATAAATTTGGGGTCACCGGACCTTTCTGTTTGTTCTTCCCAGCACATCGATTAACTCTCCTCACTGTGTTTGTCCCTGTTAATCTCTCTGACTGATGTTAGGATAGGTGGTGGAGTTGGGGCTGTAGGAAGTGGGGCTTCTGCCCTAGAATGGATTATAGAGGTTCTATATGGACGATGGCAGTCTGAGGTGTTGGGTTTATAAATGCCAAGTGGAGCTTTTCTGGCTTCTAGCCCAGGACAAGGTTCAGAGGTGGCCACTTTGTATCCTTTCTTCCCCAAAACTGTCCGACCCAGTTTTTATCTCCTGCTCTTATCATGTTTTTGGCCTATCTGTGCCCTCTCTATCTGAGGTTATACAAAGCACCCAGAAACCACTTTGCAAGAAGGGCTGCCTCCTCCCGTGTTCTGGACTGGGCGGCTCTGCCTTCCTCAGAACCCTTTACTCTGCTTCAGACCCTTGCTGCCTCTGGGCTATCTCTTTCCTCTTCTGTGAGCTATCTCACCCCTCTTCTGTGACTTCTCTCCTTCCTCTCTGCATGGAAGCACCAAGAGAAACCACTGTTCTGCATGGAGGTCAGCTTGGCCTCTGGAAGTCCCAGACACAGACCACCCCAAGGTGAGGACAGTGGTGGCAGGAACAGCTGAGAGCTCAGGTCTTGATCCACAAGCAGGAGGTAGAGGCAGGCACACTGGGAATGGTCTGAGTCTTTTGAAACCTTAAAGCTGCCCCCAAGTGACACGCTCTCCTTCAGCAATGACACCACACTCCCTGATCCTTACCAACAGTGGCACTGTTGAGGACCAAGTATTTAAATATATGACCCTATGGGGTCATTCTCATTCAAACCACCACACCTAGCATTCTTTTGACTATCAGGTTAAACCTTATTATACTGTTAGATTTTTAAATTGCAGTGTCTGTGTGTGTGCGTGCGTGTGTGTGTGTGTGTGTGTGTGTGTGTGTGCGCGCGCATGCCAAGGCTAGATGAGAAAATCAGAGGATAATCTGTGAGAGTCAGGTCTCTCTTTCCAGGGAACTCCAGACTAGAAGCCAGCCTTCCTTTATCTGGTGAGTCATCTTCCATTTTGAATATATTAATGCAGACCACATCAGATAGCACATGAACTCTATCACGGTCTCCTTGTTTCGCCATAGCCCATCTCCCCGATTTCCCCACAATTTTGTTTGGTTAATGTATTGATTTATTACTGTCTTTTGCTGCATGACTGTAAAAGTTCACTTTGGCTTAGAATATACTGTCTTTCATGTCTTTGGAACAGAACTGTACTCCTAACTCATACACTTATAAAGTCTGATAAAGAATTCTATTTTAAGATAAAAATGTGTGGCTAAGTCATAATGTCAGCATTCCTTTAAATGATTTTGAAATTACAAATTACACATGCATAGCATGAGAGACAGACAGAGAGAGAGAGAGAGAGAGAGAGAGAGAGAGAGAGAGAGAGAGAGAGAGAGAGAGAGAACGCTGCCAGCAGAGGCCAGCAGAGGGTAACTCCCATGGAATCAGAGTTGAAAGCAGCTGTGAAGTTGTCAGCCCTGTGACAAGGGTGGGCATGGCTGCTGGCACCAAACTCTGGTTCTCCACAAGAGGAGTAAATACTTTTAGTAGCTGGGCCGGCTGCCCTTCCAGCCCAGCAGACAACAGCTTACTCTGTCGTTTTTAACGCAAAAGATAAAGCAGAGTCTACTTCCTGCCTCTTCTTCATCCTCTTCTTCCTCTTCCCCAGAGTAAACGCTGTATTGAACTTGTTTACCTCTCTCCTAACCCATGGCTTGCGAGTCAACAACAAGTAGTTGTGCTTTATGTGCCTGGAAGTCGCATGGTGTGAACACACCCTTCACTGCCCGATCTCCTTAACAGTTACTGTGTGCAAACCTGGTTCGGTTGCTTCAGGGACAACAGTGCCTCTGCGGACATTCTACGCTGTGCTCCGTGTTGCTGGTCCTCGGCACCTGAAGCTGCTTTCATTGTGTTTCTCCATATTTTTTCAAAATATAGTAAGGTAGTGCCGGAACTTAGATCTGTGAGGAGCTAAGGTGACATAGCATTTTGAAAGCTCTTCCCAGGCCTTACTTTTCTCTTACATGTTTAACTGTGACGTGATCACATTCCAGAGACACAGGAAGCCTGACCAAACGACAGAGAGCATTTCCAGCACGGCTTCTCTTGGGCTCTCCGTTCCTTCCGGCGCCATTTTGGTCAAGAGAAGCATCTCCAGGTTCATCACTGTTTTCAGGTGTTAGTAATGTTTACATGTTGCATTGAAATAAGTGTTTTTAATAATACTTTCTTGGGCCCACATCACAAAATGTCGGTGTAATAGATGGAGATGTTTTAACAGCCCAGGAGTAGTGTCTTTCTTGCCCACACGGGTCCTGTGTTCAACCACTAAGAAAACAAAACAAATCAAAACCCAGCACAGCGCTTGACTCTCTCCTCTGGGTTTCCTTGTTTGGCACTGGTGTCGTTCTGTTACTGCTGACCCCCCTGGCAGAAGAGCCCACCAGCAACTGTCCTGTGCTTAAACAAGTGCTCTCTACTCTGCACAGAGCAAGTCTCAGGCACAGAGAGGAACATCTGTACACACGCGTGCACACATACATACACACACATGCATTCATACAGACTCACATTCACACACACACACTCACATACACAAACACACACCACACACTCACGCACTACTCATCTGTATTGCTGCTCCAACAGGGATGGGACTGATCACAGTGTTTGATGGGTGTATGGTGGTGACGAGTCACTAGGACCCAACATTCTTCAAAGCTCTAGGCTGATGTTGACATGCTCTGGCGCGTGAGCCGACGAGAGATGACGTTTTAGAAAATGGGAAGAAGACCATCGTGTCTTACTGTCTCCCCACGGAAGGTGTTTGCCAGCTGCCTGGAAGGCTATTTTCATCCCTGCATATCCTGCATTAGTCAGGGTGAAGTGGTGTCGGCAGGCATGAGAGGTGACGCTGGCTTCCTGGACTGGACACGTTTCTCAGCACAGCCCTGGAGAGTGTTGGCTGCCTTCTGGTCAGAAAGCTCCAGCCCACCCCCAGCCCTCAAACCTGTACAAGGTAAAGGAAGTGGGGTATAGGTCTGTAAAATTGCCCTGAGATTACAAGGTCACCCCAGTGGGTGGCTGTGTGCTTGCTGAAGGCATTTTGCCCTGGACAAGGGGAGGAAAAGGGACAGGAAATTAATGATGGGGCAGGTTGGGGTGAGAAGAGAAAGCGGGGGGGGGGGACTTGATGGGTTTGGGAGCCTACAGACGGTCCTGCCTGTCTTCACTCTCTCTGAGACACACTTGGAAAATGCTGTTCAGGAATGCCTGTGTGGTTCTTCCGCGCGTGCGTGGTACGGACCCTGGGGTGAGGGCAGCAGGACTGTCGGTTCTGCCCTCTTTCGAAACACTTTTCCAAGCAGCAACTGCCCTGCTGAAATTTAAGCGGCCATCGGTGAAATAGACAAGATTAACTGGCTTCCCATACAAAGACAGAGGTCGGAGTTTCCGAGGGCCTCTGCAGAGCCCAGCCCTGGCAGCTCTTGGCTGTTTCCTCGTGGTTCCGACGCGGGTACTCAGGCACGTGCAGAGATGGAGTTTCCCTCTGCGAGTCGGCCCCACGATCTCACAGGATGAAAGGCAAGTGCCGAGAACTCTGCTGAACCAGGCAGCAGCATGGAACGTGCTGGGTGTATAGCTTTTGCTGCCGGCCGGATGCTGTCCCCATTTGGAGTAGAGACCACAACCTTTCACTTTTTGAACGTTCACCATAAAGCCTGAGGGATGCAGATAACGAGGTGAGGAAAACAAGCCTGTCTGCAGTCACAGTGGAAGGCTGACTTCCGCGAATAACTCTCATTCAGCAAGTCTGTTGTGTTTCTATCTTTGTCTCTTTATCGATGTATCGGTTGGTCTTACGGCCGCAGTGAGGTAGCCGCCATTGTTGCAAACCTTAGTAGACGGGAAAGTACTCAGATAACAAATACACTCCGAGTACTTTAGGAAGAGATTTATGTTTTATGTGTGTGGGTGTTTTGCCTGCCTGCATGTCTGTGCGCTGTGTGTAGGCAGTGCCTGAGGAGGCAGAAGAAGGTGTCTGCTGCTTTGAAACTAGAGGTTCCACATGTGAGCTGCCACGTGGGTGCTGGGAACCACAACCAGGTCCCTTGGCAAGGGCAAGTGCTCTTAACCACAGAACATCTCTCCAGCCTTTCAATTACTTCTGCAAGTTGAATATACTTGTGTGCTTAATGTACAGCCAACACTCGCTGTCTCTCTCCTCTGCCTTTACCTGGACAGTGAGAGTATTTGCCCTAAAATCCTGGGGTCGGGCCAGGGAGACAGACTAATCATCTAGTGTTCGCCTTGTAAGCAAAAGGCCTTGGGCTCGACCCCCAGAACCCACAGTAAAACTAATGAACGGGATGAAGTGTTTTCTGCCTTCAGAACCTTGAAGGAAGTCTGCACGGATCACAGGGAATAGGATTCACTCGTTGGCAGAGATCCAAGAGTAGGACATGACTTGGGAAATGTGAATCCGTCTGAGTGAATCTTTAGAGCCTGGTTAAGGATTATGAGGTGGTGAGGAGGGAAGAGTCAGCAAGCGATGGGGCCCAGCCAGAAGCAGGTCTTGTGGATGGGACATACATCCAATTGCAGTTGGGAGATAAGCTGTGTGTATGGACCGCAATCAGCATGGGACCTCCCTGGAATCACCTTTGCAGACACACCCAGAGTTTTGTGTCCCCCGTGACTCTGAATCTTGTCAGGTTGACAAGGATGATGAACATCAGCTCATAAAGCCATCCCTCTGCCCTTTAGCCCACGGCACTAGTCCTTTCTACCCAACTTTACTTGTAAAGGTTCTTAACGTCAAAAGGCTTCCAAAAAAACGCTTGCGGACGCACCAACAACCCTCAAAATGCCTTCTGTGCCTGTCATTTATCAGCAGAGGAACTGATAGGGGAATGCGGCTCCCCACGCTTAGCTGCTTGCCCCAGGCGCGGAGGGATCCACGCAGCTGCGTCACTATGGACTGCCTTTCCTAGCACAGAGTCTGTGGGTCTCCAGAGGTGCCTGAGAGATGCTGTCATGGATCTGACTATCTTCTTTTGATTACAGTTCTCCCGGGCCCAGCTGGATATGGAGGCTTTCGGAGCTCAGTTCTCAATTATTAAAAGCATAGCAAGCATTTGCCCTGTGGGGGAGGGGGACCTTTAAAGGCTGCAGCTGTGGCTCCCGTTTCTTTCCTAACCCCTGTAGATGAGCTAAGCTAATGGATGCGCTCCCTGTGTGATTGCCCATTAGGGTGATGGATAAGCCACTCGCCAGTCACATTTAGAACGTGGGCTGCTGAAGCCAGCCAGCTGAGCTTGAGTACAACTCGTCCAGGGCAGCTGTTGGCTGGGATCAAAGCGCCGTTAACAGTCCAGTGTCTGCCAAGAGAAACAGATAAGAAAAGGAGAAACAGGACAGAAGAGCCCCCGGGGCTGGATCCCTCCCCGTACCCACCAGGAAAATCTAAATGTGTTGTGGAGACACTAGAGAGGGCAGGAACTCATGGTGGCCAGATGGGTTTCACACAGGACAAGGAACTACTGAGGAAAAAGCAAAGATGGGCCATTATTATTCTGTGAGCTGGGCTCCTGGTCAGGGATGTCAGCAAGACCCAGGGTTAGATGAGGATAGATAGGGTTTTCCAGAGGCCAGTGAGGCAGACTAGCTGAATCAGTGATTTGACCCTGCTTCGAAAGGATATAGTGGTCAAGTGAGGAAGGTTCTCTACCCTGGGGGGACACACACACACACACACACACACACACACACACACACAGAGACACATGCACACTCACGGACAGACAGACACACACACACACCTCCACATCACACAAACACAAAAATCATACCCTTCTTTATACACGTTGGTAGCTGTGTTTAGTGCTGGGAAGCAACATTCTATCATGGGAGTCTCTCTTTTATGCCAGATCCTGGGGTATGTTCCAAATCTTCCCTATTACAAAAATGTTCACGTTTTAGAACATCAGTCCTTCTATTATTTTGAAAACAATTAAATTATTCTTATTTTTAAAAGTGGACTGTTTGGAAAAACCTTTTCTTGGGACAGCTGTGCTTCAGCGTGGCTGTCTCCTGGGATGTCAACCTCTCTTTGGCACACACGTCCTTCATGATCCTCTTCAGCCTTACCCTACCATTTTGACAGTGGAGAGAAACTGTAAAATTATCTGACAGGCTTGAGAAATTACTAAAAAAAAATTGCACTTACAGATAAGGTTTTGGTTGAGAAAAGAAATTTATAATGCAGAATTTTTCATTTAGTCATCATATTAAATTCATATAATCTGGATGGTGCTTTATTCCAGCCTTTGGGAGGGGTGGCCTAAGGCATGGGGCTTGCCACGAATTTAAGGCTGACATACTGAGTTTCTGATTGGCCTGAGCTAAATAGTGTGTCTTCTATCTCAATAAAGAAACAAAATCCTTAGTCCCCTAATTCATAATATTTGATAGTTGCATCCGGAGGTTTGGGCCACACCCACACTCTCCACCTTTCCACACTGTGTTGTCTGTAAGGAAGTTGTTAATGTGTGCAGATTTCTCCTCACAGTTTTCAAGGGTGTGGGTTATTTCTATGGAAGGGTTAGGGTCAAATCCTGCTTTATATTACAAAATGGCGACAGGAAGTGAGGCAAGGAGATAGTGGCTTAGGTAGGACAGAGCATCAGGTAAGCTGAGGATGATGCTACCCGTCATCTTTAATGTCAGAGAACCAAGCTTTTTGCACAGGGTGTAATCTGTGATGAACTGATACCGTGTTCATGCTACGAGCCAGAGTGAGAAGGGAGTGATGAAGACATGACACCCCTGTCTGGGAAGGTTTCCCAAAAGCCACATTGTTGGTGTGGCTTTTCCTGGAGAGATAAGAACTGACATCCCATCCCTGAAATGCTCTGGGAATGACATAGCAAGGAAAGGACTCTCAGATGCCAACTTGGAGAAACAGTGCATTTTCTGGGGTGACTTACAGGAGCCCTGTAATTAAAGGTGGCTGGCTGAGTGCGCAGCCCACCCCAACAAGTGTGTTCACTCAGAAAAGTCACTTCCATGGAGCCCTCTACATGACCCACAGGCAGCTCCATGGCCACATTCTCTCCGAGGATGCTGTGTATGCAACCGTGGGCGGAGGAGGGGGCTCACGGAGCTTGTAAGGTGTAAGCCAGGGGCTCTCAGGCCGGTACTAAGGGGAGATCTGGTGAGATACCTGCAAAGGGCAGAGGTCTGTGGAGAGAACTATATCAGAGCCATGTAGACGTCCTTTGTGGCTGAACCTGGATCCTATTTTGAAATATGGACTATTCTCAAAGTTTCCACCCAGTATGTATGACCCACAGTCATGAGGACAGGCACGAGCCAGTCAATAGAAAGTGACAGTAATGCATTTGGATCTCACAAAGTAGTTATGATTACTTTGTGCCTTGTTACTCGTATGTTGTGGTTTGCACTGGAGTTATCTGTATTTTGATGCTAATTCCGCTGCCCGGAGGATGGCTGCCTAGCTCATACTCAGGACTCAGGTGACTTCATCAGAACCTTCTCCCCATTTAATTTGTAAAATACAGGTGAGGGCCTGTCATTGGACGAGAAGGAAGGATGGGCGGGAGAAAATTTTGAGGGAAGGGGAGGAGACAAGAACAGAAAGGAGGAAGAAACAGGAGGGACGGGAGAAGCCACGGCGGAGAGAACATGGAGGCTGACGTTAAGATTCCACGCTGTACCTTTGCAGGTTGTTACGAATGTTCTTAAGGGATGGAGGTGTATAGGGCTTTGTATGTTTAGGTGGGCAATTATATCTTATCAATTGGATCAAAGTTATTGTGTTTTGTGTTCTTTCATGTAGTGATTTAAGTGTAAGAAAGTGTGCAGCGGCTAGAGACACTGGGCCGCTGCGGATGTGTGTTTCTGGCATGGAAACCTGCCTTGGGAACTAGATAGTTAGAGAGATGGCTGCTAGGCTCAGAGAGAAGCCATCGGCAGTGTGATACGGGATGGCGCAAAGCGGATGAGAGGCTTTGCTGACTGAGACTTAAGATATCTATCAAACATCTTGGGGCACTACAGTTCCAGACCTAGAGCGGGTTAAAAGACGGTTTTTATTTTTTATATTTTTACCACAGCACTCTTAGGTTTAGAACATTCATTTTGAGCGCCCTCAGAGGCCCGAAGCCTTTGCTTCCTTGGAGCTGGAGTTTCAAGTGGTTGTGAGGCACCCACTGTGACTACTGGACTGAAAAGTCTTGCAAGACCCCTCAGCCCTTCTCAGATTTCTGTCTGATCCCGGTCTTTGGCCTCAGGTGAAGGCCAAGCATTGTAGTCTCTGAGATCCACCCAGCAAGTCTCTCTGTACCGGCCAGGTGCTCTCAAAGAGCTTCGCACATTACTGTTTTAGGTCTTCAAGGACTAAAGGATTTGTTGTGCCAAAATGTGATCCTTGGGGCTTGCCATTTTAATGTCACTTTCAGATGTCTGCACCGTGTTTGGGCTCAAATGCTAAGATTCTTTGGGATTTTTTTTGATGATTTTACAACAATAGAACAGAACTTCAATGACCCTTATCATCTAGACCATGTACTGCTAAGTCAGGACAGACAGATTCCTTGTCAGATAGACTGTCCACTGCTAAGTCAGGTACCACAGGTAATGGACTGAACCTTAGTGCCTGTCCTTTCAGTTCCTATAAAGGGAGACGTGCGAGGCTGCTGAGATGGACAGGGTATCCTGATCAGAGTTTTCAAGAGTTCCTACCAATCAAGTCCTCTGCTGATTTAGTCATGGGGCACACATTCCAACCACAGACACGTTAACATGTTTCCCCTCCTTCTCTCTACACGTTCTATGTCTATATGAAATATGCTAACATATATTTTACAAATGACATAGCACACATATGTGTATGAAAGAATGTATACGAAAGAAAAATCTCTACAGGTTTCTACTTAGTAGGGCTTCAGTGAGAGGCTGGGAAGAGGGATCAGTGGGTAAAATGTTAACTGCAAGCGTGATGACATGAAGTTGGATCACCACCATTCATGTAAAAGCTGGGCACATGCAATGACATGTATGAGGAGGGCAGATTGCAGGGGTTCTCTGGCCAGTCATGCTAGATCAACGTTTAATGAGGCCCACATCTCAGAAGAATAAGGGAAGCTTACTAAGGAAGATATTATGCTTGTAGCTTCACATATGAGTTAACACCTCCACATGCATAGACATGTATTTACATGCATTCAGTACACACGTGTATATACCTGTATTAACAAGCACTTGGCACACACATGTATAGATATGTATTCACATGCATTCAGCAGACACATATGCATAGACATGTATTAACATGCATTCAGCAGATACGCAGACATAAGCATACACATGTATTCACTGCATCAATATAAAATACATATATACACACATTTACATGCATGCAGTGAGCAGCGCACACATACACTCTCTCTCTCTCTCTCTCTCTCTCTCTCTCTCACACACACACACACACACACACACACCACACACATACTCACTCACTCAGTGAAGCAGTAACTTTGTTTTGAAGTTAAGTTTCATGAGGGTTTCCCCACGATGATGGCAATGTCTGGCTGTTGAAAGTGAGTCTGTTTGGAAGGCATTGCAGAAGGAAGATTGGCATAAAATGGAGACAACGAAGACTCTTTACCCTCTGCTTTGAGTTTCAGGCTGTCTAGTCGCTGTCTTCAACAGGTATGTGCTTGGCAGTTGTGAGGCGAAGTGATTAACTGGCAGACTTCAACCAGAGTCTACCAAAGAGAGACCAGAAGGGGGCTGCATGTTGATCCCTAAGACACTGGATCCTCTGTCTCTGCCATGGGTAATCTTACATTTCCCAAGTTACATTAGTTGCTGAGAATTTTTCTTAAAGTTCTAAGGCTGTCAGCTTAGTTTGATGGTGAGGGAAAAATAATTAATTTTAAATTAACACAGTTCTACCACACTGGAACACTGATACTTGTGTTGACCCACTGTGTGTCTAACGTTTTACGTTGCCTCTCTTTCCTTGCACAGAATGGATTGAATGGCAGATGCTTTGCTGGGACCCCCAAATGATTCTGTAACAAGAGTCAGAAACAAGTCACCCTTCCTACTCTTCTTACTGTGAAGACATGAGACATGGTTCTCATCACACTTTCTGTTTTCTCAAAGCCCTTATCTCCAGACCAGAGTGTTGTTTTCAGAGCGCCTCAGCCCCCAGGGGCGGAGCTGGGTGATCACGGTTGCATCCGTCCTTGGTTAGAGGCACGGATCCTTGTCAATGGTGGCTTTCTGAGCTCAGAGTCTGTTCCCAGGTGCTCCAGGCGGCAGCAGTGTTCTCTGACTCCCTTGGCGAACAAGGTACAGGGGTGGCAGCGTTGTAAATCACGTGACTCTCTCTGACGCTGCTTCCCTCCCTACTACAGCGTTTCAAACAAGGACGGTGTTGTTGTACAATGACCATCATCCAACTCGCTCTGGCCCCTTTCTTCTGTCTCAGTCTCTGATCACCATTTCTTTAAGGATTACATACCCCACTACGAATGGAAGAAAAACACCAGAGAACAAAATGGCCATTAGGAACGTCAGTATGTCTTGAGTAACTGCCTGTGACATAGGGTTAGGGGACAGTAAAATTTATGAGTGAGAGTTTTAGATATTTGAATCTTTGGTTAAAACGTATCTTTCCTAACAAGTCTGAAGGGCTCAGTATGAGTTACAGACCACAGGGACAGCCTAGGTCTCTAATCAGGCTTCGTGGTGCAGTCTGTTTACAGGAAACAAAGTTAGGGCACAAAGAGAGCTTACCCCAAACTCGCCAGACAAGTGGGACCAGGGATAGAGGAAGGAGATGAGGGAGAGAGGGAGGGAGGAGATCAAGAACAACTTTTGCATATGGCATCTGCCTTCTGAAAGTTAAAAATTAGGAATTGGAGTTGAAAATGGGAAATGCCAATTTAGAAAGTATCTGTACTTTATCCAATGAGAGTTTTCAGTTAAGAAAACATTTTCTACATAGTTGGAAGATTTAGTTTATGTGTGTGCGTTTGCAAATGCCTGTATGTATATATGTGCACCAAATGCATGCCTGGTGCCTGAAGAGGCCAGCAGGGCATGTTGGATCCCCTGAGACTGGAGTTAGCGCTGGTTTTGAGCAGCAATGTGGGTGTTGGGAACTGAACCCGGGTTTTCTATAAGAGCAAGTGCTCGTAACCAGAGCCATGTCTGCAGTCCCCTCTTATAAGTGCTTTTAAGATACAAAATGATTATTAGCATTTTTTGGATGTTTAGACATTTTTAGATTTGGTGATTAGTTTTGTCATTTTGACACAGGCCCCAGAATAACTTGGAGTCTCAGCGAGGGACTGTCTACATATGGTTAGCCTGTGGGTATCTGTGTCAGGTTGTCTTAACCACCGATATGGATAGACCCGGCCCACTGTGGGCGGCAACATTCCCTAGGCAAGGGGTCCTGACCTGTATAAAAGTGGAGAAATCAACCTGAGCACAATCGAGCAAGCAGTATGTGTGAGTTCATTTCTC
Organism: Rattus rattus; assembly: GCF_011064425.1. Taxonomy (NCBI): domain Eukaryota; kingdom Metazoa; phylum Chordata; class Mammalia; order Rodentia; family Muridae; genus Rattus; species Rattus rattus. Next base: position 3,148,246 of record NC_046159.1, read on the forward strand.
CCTGCCTGGGCTGTGGATTTGATTTCTCCCTGCCTGGACTGTGGATTTGGTGTGACTAATCCCTTTGCTATGGTTTCCTCTCAACAGTGAGCTTTATCCTGGAATTGTGAATGGAAGTAAATCCCCCTTTACCTACCCTGATTTACTTTCCACCAACAGAAATGCAACTGGAACATGATAAGAGGATCAGACATATTTCTTAAAGCGTCCTTTACAGCAAGAAACAACGGGGACCAACTTAGCGATCCCATAAATGAATGGAAAGTAAGAGGATGAGCGACTCAGCCCCATGGTGTCTGAGCTCCTCATGAGGTCCACACAGCACATGATCGAGGTAAAATTATGACTGGAGACACGTCACTAAAAGGAAAAGGGGGCAAGGCCAGGATGTGAGGGGCAGATGCAGCGACTTCATGCTCTTCCGAGCCTTTGATAAGCTATAAATTTGTTGGCTGAGATCGAGTGCATAGTTTAGATGGCTTCACACCGTCTAAGCAAAGGCTACCGATAAAACCCAGAAGAACCGAAATTTATTTTTCAAGATCTATTTCCATTTAAGTAAAAAAAAAAAAAAAAAAACTGGCTCAGAAAATCTCCCCTGGGCTTTTTGTCCCTTGTTCCCAATTTGCCCAACATTTGGAAGTTTTAGATATCTATATAATGTGTAATTTATTATCTTGCAAGCTGCTGTAATTTTTCTCTAATTCATCCTTTTAAAAGGAGGGAAACTCTTCTTTCTTGGTTCTTTTTTTTTTTTTTTCTTTCCCGGAGCTGGGGATCGAACCCAGGGCCTTGAGCTTCCTAGGCAAGCGCTCTACCACTGAGCTAAATCCCCAACCCTGAAACTCTACTTACTAAACAAAGCCCTGGCTATGGGGATTCCCACAGGAGGGTTCCCCTTATGGGAGAAGGCAAGAGATAACTATTTCAAACTTTCTTTTAGGCTTATTTATTCATCTGTTTATTTATTTTTGTTTAAGATGGGCTCTATTAACTCACGCTGACCTTGATCGTGTAGCCAAGGATAACCCTGAGTTCCCGAGTCTCTTATCCGTCTCATGTGGACCGAGATCACAGGCATTGGCCCCAGGCTCATCTATGCTGTGCTGGGAGTGCAATCCAGGGCTTCTTACACTAGGCTAGCTCAACAGATAACCCCTGTAAACTGCACCCCACAAAACTGCGAAACTAATGGACACTTCGGATACACACAATCGTGATCTTAACAGGGTACCGCAGGTGGCTCAGCTGGGCTGTGTAGGGGGCTGGTGCGGTGGCTTTCCAAGCTGAAACTGAAATCAATCTGAGGAGCTTAGCAAAACAGAGCGCTCCAAGGATGAAGGGCTATTCTCCTTAGCATACACTTCGCAGGAGGAAGCAAGGCACACAGAGACCATATATTGGCCACTGACAGGGAAGTATTCAGATAAACCTTCTTGACAAGACCACGAACTAAATCTTCCCCCACAACACAATCCTCCAACACAAGGAAAACCTGAGGTGGATCCTGTTTTGGATCTAGGGAGCCTCTTGTCAAGAGCAAGAAGGTAGATACTTGTAGTTAGTATACAGAAGTTATGTTTTATTATGCTGAGGTCATCACACAATATTTATACTCTAAATTCCTAACTACGATCCTGAGCCTGTCTCCCCAGGGCTGCTCGCCTGTGCGGCCTCTCTTAGTGAGAGCTTATGTCCTGTCTCTAACAGAAGTCTCTGAATTGAGGGTCAGGATCCTGAGGTATATGCAGCAGCAGGGCAGGTCAAGGTGGTGTCTCTCCAGATGTGCAGAGCAGCGCACTGCCCTTGGTCTCTGCTTGTACACTGTCCCATTGCATCATGGGGTTCTGGGACTGTGTCTGGTTATTGCGAGTGAGTGATGTCACTGAGTTCTGGTTATCAGTTACTGCTTTAGGTGTAGTGGGGATCTGGAATAAGTTAGTTTTAGATGTCTAAAAGACATTTTTTTTCTATGCTCACTACACCTCTGTGGGTGGGGGTGGGTGGCTGGAGAGACCTGAAGCTTACGAAGTCCTTGTTTTCTGTGTTTTAACTACTGATCTTTGAGGGGAAGGGTTGGGGGTGGCGTTAGGAGAGGTTCGTTAGGAGAGTGTCTATTGTCCAGAGTCACAGACCTCTCTGGCTGTTTATTCCCAGTGTGAACGTGGAGCCATCACAGACGTAGGCTACTGGAGAGATCAGAAGCCGGGGAAAGTCAACATTATCTGTACATTCTTAGGGTCCCTTCTGTTCTCTCCAAAGCACTGTGGTGACTGTTTCTATAGCAACCATGAAACAGAACAGCCCACACAGTTTAGTCAGCTCGGGATTCAAAGGTGATGCCTAGTGGCACAATCTTGGCATAAAGTGGGACAGACCATTTTCTGAAAATGTGCAAGTCTACCTGGGTCTGGGGAGTGCAGAGATAATGTGACCCGTGTCTCGGCAGCTAGACTGTCTGCTCCACCCCACGCACTGGTGGTGCCGATGTGAACCTTTAGACCCACCAGGGCACATGAGAAAGTATCTAGTTGAGAAAAGGGATTCTTCTAGATACAATAGACTGTGGTATAGTTTCCCATCTTGGACAGGTTGGTGCCAAGCATTCTGACCATCGTCAAGTGGTCAGTGCATCAGTACTGAGTTCATCCACAAGACTGGACATCTGTCCCCACTGCCCATTTCTAGCACCTTCTCAGTACACCCATACACTGAACATTTCCCCATCCCCCTCTCTACTCCAAATTCCTGGAAAGCCAGGCTGTGCTCTTGAGCTCTGTAGATGTCTCTCCTGGGATAGTGACCCCCATGCTCCTTGTCCTTTTGTACCTGGCTTATGTCAATTCATTCATATTGTTACATCTGAATATCACTTTTTATAGCTCAGTAAGATGACCCTGTACAGTAGCACATATTTACAAAAATCCATTTATCTGCTGGTGGTTCTTTAGCAAAAGTAGATAATTTGACCTTCATTTGTTACAAAAACACACAGTTGAGCTATTTGGAGGATTTCCTAACATGTTACTCCTAGATTAAAGTTGGAGTTAGGAGATCTTGGGCATACTAACAACACTGTGGTGTTGAACTGTGACTGTCCACTCGATTGTAGGAAAACACCCAGCGGAGCGCATCGCTCTGCCTACCTGTGTTTGTGAGGAAGCTTACGGAGACAGTCAGGACTCAGGCCTGACGGATGGATTGATTTCTTGATGCATTCATAATCAGCTCACCTTTGGGAGGCTGTTGAGATGTGGGAGGTGGGTTCTTGGGGGTCGTGTCACCCTGGCTGAAGAGCCCTAGCAGGCCAGGCCTGAGCAGACATGGTGCTGACAGGTTTTCTCTCTCCCCCTTGCTAAACCATAGATTACATTCCTAAAGCCGGCCACCAAGGTCTAGTCCCTTATTGGCCACTTCCTCTTTCTGAGGCTGACTGCCCAGGTCTAGCTATCAAAGTATTGAGGTCCGGCAATCAGAAGCCCCCTTTTGGCTCACCTAATTAACATGCCCAGTCAAAACCAAGCAACTCATCCTGACACAGCTTTCCCCTTTCTCTCGATAAATTGCCAGTTTTCCTGTGAACCATGTCTGACCCCTCTGTATCCAGAGGCAGTCTGTTGTCCCTCTAGGGCCAATATTCCTTCTCCCCTCCCCATATCCTTTCCCCTTTTCTCTAGTCAGCCTCCTGCCTGTCTCTTATACCCTGCTCTCTGTCCCTCTGGAGCAAATGAATCTCCTTTGTGCCGAGAACTTGGTCTCGGTGTGTCCTGTGCAGACTCTGGTCTTTTGCTGGCCATTTCCTGTTCTTTCTGCTCCATGTCTTCTAAGAGGTAAAGCCACCTCACTGTGACGTGCCCGATGCTCTGTTCAAGACAGTGCCTGAGCCACACCCCTGTCCCTTAAGTTATATTTGTTAGACAGTGGTGAGATGGATGGAGAGGAGATACACGCACACGGGTAGGGTGAACACGATGGAGGAATCGTTTGTGCAGTTTCTGATTTAGCCAAGCCTTTAATCAGCCGTGTTCTCCATTGATTCACGTGTGCAGCACGTGCACGTTTAGGGAACAGCTTTAACGAAGATGTGGCGCTATGAAGACCTCCTCAGTTCGTAAGGCGGTAGCCATTTTACACAAGCATCACTTATGCCGGGCTTTGAACATGAACATCAGAGTGCTTCTCGGACAGGTCACCAGTTTACTCAATGGTTTCTCAAAGTCCTGATCTCTCACTCCCTTCACGTTGGCACCACACGAGCTTTTCCTTAAAATGTCTGAGGTGTATCCCGAAGGCACCCAAGACAAGGGGCAGGCAGTAAGAGACAGAAACAGGAGACTAGGGAGAAGGGGGCAAGGGATGTGGGGCGGGGATATTTGCCCCAGAGGGACAAACAACTGACTGCCTCTGAATAGAGAGCAGACAGACATAGTCCACAGGAAAATGATGGTGGTTCATCTTGGGAAAGGGCAGCCTATAGGAACAGCTAACTCATTTAAATGCAATAGACAGGAGCAAGCTTTGTTTTCCCTCCTGGGATAGGCTGAGGCCTCTGTAATATCTGGTCAGGAGACTGCCTGGGCTCTGATTGCCTCTGCGGATGAGAAATTGTCGACACTCCCTGGCATTATGCTAATGTCTTTCACCAGCTCAGAGCAGAGCCCAGCGCGTAGTAGGCTCCTTCACTCTTCCCACACAGTAAACCTTGATGCAGTAAGGGAGAAGGCAGGTCCTGGGCAGACAGGACCAGCACAGGCAGCCGATGGCAACATTGTGGCGAGCAGACGGGGAAGCAGCGAGGCGGCGACTGGAGAGCAGTGGAAGCTGATACATTGCTCTGGGGGCTGAAAGAAAAGGATGTAGTTAGCGCAGAGATAGAAGGGCGTCAGGGGACATCTAGGAAAGGCTAAGGCTAGTAGGAAAGGTCTGTTGAAAGGGCCGGAGTTAGCCCAGGGCACACCAAGACCAAGTTCTTAGCACAAAGGATTTATTTGCCCTGGAGGGACAAAGGGCAGGGAGCAAGAGACAGACAGGAGACGGAGGACTAGGGAGAAGGGGACAGGAACAAGAGGAAGAGGGGGAGGAACGTTTGCCCCCAGAGGATTGCCTCTGGATAGAGTGCATCCAGTGTCTGTCCCAACCTTTTGGGTTCAGAGCTGAAGTGGAACAGAGTTGGATGAAAGGCAAAAGACTGATGCTCTCCGGCCTTACAACTCTCTCTAACTGTACAGGAGCTAGCTAGAAGCTGACGGCTTCTGCAAACTTGACACGTGTGCGTGCTTATTCCTTGGCTGAAAAACTACACCTCTCTTCTCTTTAACGCTGAGCTTTATTGAACTCTGGGATTTAACTCTTTATTACTGTGCCATGCTTCGACAAGCATTGAAAACTTAACTCTTTACGTTTAAATACGTGCTGGGGAAACGTAACTCTTTGTGCTCTAATAAACACTCATTTCTAGTGACTTAACAGATGCTGTATAGCAGCTGGAAATTAGCTAAAAGGATTTATTAATAGAGCTCCTTTCTCTGGCAAATCTTCTAGGAGCTCCTGGCTGGCCAGCTGAGAGGCTAGAGCTTATTAACTCGAAATTTCTGAACCAAAGGGAAAAGAAAGGAAGGGAAAGAAGTCACCCACACCAACAACACATACTGGGCAAAGTGGGAAATGGCTACACCACCTTTCTTTCTTTATTGATGTCAGCTCTTTATAGCTTTTAAACAAAAAGTTCTCTACATAAGAATTACCTCATAGATAAAATGTTACAAAAAGGGGGAGTTACAGAAAGGTATCAACAGGTCCAAAGCAGTGTTTCTTACTGTAAGCTCACATGAAGTTCAAAGCATCAGTTTTTACATGGCCTCGCCTTATTGTTGTGCCCACCTGTGGCTTCATCCTTGACACAAATTTTCCCAAGCCTATCTCTCATTTCAGTGTAATTATGAAAGCTCACTGTATTTCTTATTATGAAGCCTTTACTTACCATGATGAGGAGTGGGCAATTCTATTCTTGAATCTAACTTTATTACATCCTTCTGGCAAAACAACTAAAACTGTCTCTTAAAACTTTCTTCCTAAGATTATTTGAATCAAATCAGGAAATCTATAAAATCATTAGTTCATCTGAACAGCATTAATTCACGACAGTTCATCTTCATGTTGGTCTGTAGGAAACTTGCCCAACAGGGTGGGCGGATGCCCAGGAATTCTTATGTTATGCAATACCAGGAAGGGTACATCAGCAGTGAGAAGCAATCCTGGGATGAAGTCTCTTGGGACCTTGCCTCCCCAGAGTGCACCCATCACATACTGTGCAAAGATGGTGGGCCACCTCCAGGAAGGCCACCTGCTAGCCTTAGCCTTTCCCAGATGTCTCCTGACAACAGAGGAGGCAGGAGTGAGCCACAGGTAAATGGAAATTTATCAAGGGAGAGAAGAAACCCTGTGTTAGGATGAGTTGGTTTGTTTTGAATGGCACATTGATTGTGGCAGCCAAAATGGGGTTTTGATGGCTGAACTTCAGTAGTTTGATAGTTGGACATTGGTAGTCAGCCTCAGGAGGAGGAAGTCAAATAACGGACTAGACCTTGGTGGCTAGATTTAGGAATATAATCTGTGGTTTAGCCAGGGGGAGAGAGAAAGGTAAAACCTGTTGGCTCCAAGTCTGCCATGCTTGGGTCTGCTAGAGCCCTTCAGCTGTCCAGGTCTGAAGGCAGGTCCTTGGAGGCTCGAATGACACCCTACATCTCGTGTGGCTCTTAGGAATGAGATCTCTGCCCAGAGCTCCGTTCGCAGAAAGACTTATCACCAGGAAAACCTAATCCAGTGTGCAGGAACCTGCTGAGAATCTGAGCTGTGGCTGCTTACGGGTTAAGGCCCTGCATCAGCTGCACGCTGTTCCATCTGCAGACCTGGAACAGTGCAATGCCTGAGGCCGGCGCCGGTGACGTTTACCGAGACCCTGTTCCACCAAACTCTGTGTTGTGCTCTGTCCTGTAATCCCACGTGCGTCCCAGAGGGTCAGCAAGTTCATGACAGGTGGCTAGTCAGACAGGGAAAGTCCCCAAACCTTACCAGGGTTCTCTGGCTAGTGGCAAGCCCTGATTCTGCAGCATTTTGTGACCTTCCCCTTGCCCGTATACATCTCAGGAGTCACAACTCCCAAATCAGGTTGACCAACCCATACTCAATAAACCAGTAAAAAAAAAGAGCCAAGTTAAGGGTTCGAGACAGAGGAAGGTGGTTTATTCAATGTAGCCACATTGGGAGAGGGAAAAAGACATCCAGCAACATCCCTAAGTTCTTCGGGGTTATGAAGTGAGGTCTAAGTCTAAATAGAGGGATAGGAATATGTATATTTAAGCAGTCTTGGTCATGATATGGCCCCACCTACCACAGAACCAGCCTTGTCTGGGCCTGAGTCTCATCCTGTACACTGGTCTCGTGAGTTGTTAGAACTGTGTGGAATCTCCCTCCAGGGGAAATCTCCAAGAGATTTCTGGCTGGTGCTGTTTCCTTCATCTGGCATGAGCTTCCTGGGAAATTCTTATTTCTCTGGCCGGGGTCTGTTGTTTCAACACCCTGATAGTCAGACTGAGAGACGAGTGTCTCCCCAGAGTGCCCGCATCTCTACCAGATCATTCAGAGTCCTGCTGAAGAACTCCTACATGAACTGTGCACACTGTCATGCAGAAATTCCACTAGCCAAGACCCTGGGGCAGAAGTTGGGTTTGCGCGTATTTGTCTCAATAATTGACAATCTATTGAATTGCTATTGAATTAGCAATACTGGTAGTGAGACCTGGACCTTAGTATTTTGTGAAACAGACACTCTCAGAATGGCTGAGCCTTTGGGATAAGAGTGCTTCTTGTAGGGGCTGGAGAGATGGCTTCCTGGATTAGGTGCATACTGCTCTTGCAGAGGACCAGAGCTCCAGTCCAAGCCTAGATCCCAGCTCCCAGGTCAACCTCTCATGTTTAGATCTTCCGGTGGAGAATCTGACCTGTCTTCTTCCTGAGGACACCCTGGCTCTCACATGCACACTAGTTACCCTGCCTATAGTTAAAGATCTCACTTCTAAATGGTTTTTTATACATTCAGACAGGTGGGATGGAGAGACAGAGATAATCTTAAAGCCTGGGTGGCAGGAACACTGGCGTTAGGCTGAGATTCCAGCCTAATTTGTTATCTGAATGACTTTAGTAAGTCACGTACACTCTCAGTGCTAAAGTTTCCTTAGCCACAGACTGGAGATAAGGGTGGTCTTGCCTACCACGTGACCTCAGCAGAGATAGTAAAGACTTGACATGCTACACAGCACATGGCATTCAGTCACCAAGGGATACTCATTACCAGCAAGAAGGACCAAGGGGCCACAGTTTCACCTCTAGGGACAGCAGATTCAGGGGCTGCCATTGGCTTACAGATAACAACGAAGAAATAAAATTTTGCTCCCGGGAGGGAGGGCCTCAGAAATATTCTGAAGGTACCTTGTTTGTCAGTCCCAGAGACACCAGCAGGTGAAGAATGGAGATTCTGAGAAGACAGGGGAAGGTAACACTGCCCTTGAACTTCTCAAACACATGGTGGATTGTGACAAAAGCAAACGAAACAAAAGCTATCAGTCTAGGGACAAGCCTGTAGCCATCACGGTCAGGCAAACTATCATCTGAGGAAGACGATTGAAACCTAAACCTCTGGGCTGGAGAGATGGCTCAGTGGTTAAGAGCACCGACTGCTCTTCCAGAGGTGCTGAGTTCAATTCCCTGCAACAACATGGCGGTTCACAGCCATCTGTAACGGGCATCTGATGCCCTCTTCTGGTGTGTCTGAGGACAGCTGCAGTGTACTCACATACAAGCTCCCACTTGCTTTATGACAGAACGTGCTCTGCAAACAGAGACAACCTGAGAGGTTAGTACATGGGGTACACCAGGCTGTGAGGAACAGGCAGACTTTCATGTCTCTAATGTATGTAGTCACACATTAGGGCTACTGTGCTGTCTCCAACCTTAAACCAAAGGATGACACCAAGCTAGGGAGGTGATGGCACAGAAACATGGGAACCTACAGAAAGACATGGCTGTGCCTTGCCCTTGGCATTTAGAGGAATCCCTTAAAACAACAGAAAACTGCCTGGCTTAGCTACCTCTCTATCACTGTGATTAGAATCCATGGCCAGTCAACTATGAAAAAGGTGTTTAATCGGGCTTACAGTTTCAGAGGGTCAGAGCCCATGGACATCAGTAAGAAGCGCGGCAGCAAACAGGTAGGCACGGCATGGGGGCAGTAGTTGAGAACTACTTGAGGTATAGCCTTGGGGCCCAGAGAGACAAGTGGGCCTGATGTGGGTTTTTGAAATCTCAAAGCTAGTGGTATAACACCGCCTCCATCAGGGTCTGTCAGAAGCCATCTAGGGAAGGCTAAGGGCGAGCATGTGAGTTTTCTGGAGATGGCCCACCATTTTGCATGGCTACGATGGGTGAGCTCCGAGATGCAGGTCCTCAGAGACTTCATCCCAGGATTGCTTCTCACTGCTGATGTGCCCTTCCTGTCACTATTACACAGCCTAATGATTCCTGGGCATCAGCCCACCCCATTGAGCAAATGTCCTGCAGAGTCAACATGGAGATGAACGTTCGTGAATTAATGCTGCTTAGATAAATCGACGATTTCATAATTCTTGATAATGATTTTACAGAATCTTTAAGTTTGTGTGAGTCATTTCAAGCCCCCTAATAAAATAAAGGCTGCACTCAGAGCTCTGTAGACCTTCACGTGTCACAGGCTAAGTGCGGTAGGAGAAGAAAGCAGGCTTGAAGCAAACTTATGATCAAGGAAAAACATTCCTTTTGGGTTAGGCATGAGCCCATTATCTATCTGGTAACTAAAGGCCTCAACCGGGAATGGACAATTTATTGTAGGTGCAAGGACAGAAAATAAAATCTTGACTAGTTTATGTGCATAAACTAGACTTTAAAATAATAAGATACAAGGCAGATGATTTGTCTCTTGACAAAAACCGTGCTAATTCAGGACATAAAAATTACTGCTTTAAACTTATAATGAACTCGTGGGAAGGGTGGTGGTAACAGATAATGTTTATGATGCGTTTGTCTTAATGGAAAGACATGTAAACAGTTCTGCTGTCATCCTCAAGTCTTAATCGATTTATGACATGGGTTATTGCCTTAAACTTATTGTGAACTTACTGGAACGCAAAAGTATTTAGAAAATCCTGTAATCAATTATTCTGTTTTAACGGTGCTACCTGATCGTTGTATGAGGTAATTTTTATAGACAGTATAAGTACTGTCTCTAAAACAGAAATAAAGGTTGTTGGAGCTTTTCTTTCTCTGCTTTGTCCAGAGCCTGTGTTTTTGTTTTGTTTTGTTTTGTTTTGTTTTCTGCATGCATGGCTTTCTTCCTTTTCCTATTCCTTTGGCTCACAAAGAGTTAAAGAACTCTGAGCCTCTCACCTGATCAGTGAGGGGCCCTCCAGTCAAAGAAAAAAAACCACCTCAAACAACTAACTTCTTTTTTAAAAAGTTGTAGATATGTTTTTTTAAGTTTAATTTATTATTTTTTTTTACTTATTCGATTTATATCCAACTCACTGCCCTCCTCCCGGTCACCCCCTCCTATAAATCCTTACCCTATACCCCCTCCCATTCTCTTCTGAGTGGGTGGGGACCCCTGGGTATCCCTCCACCCTTGGACCCTTGGGGACCTCAGAGTCTAAACCATCAGCCAAAGAACATACATGGGCTGGACCTGGGCCTCCCTGCTCCTATGTAGCAGATGTGCAGCTTGGTCTTCATGTGGGTCCTGAACAATTGGAGCAGGGACTGTCCCAAAAGCTTTTGACTATACATGGGATATGTTCCTCTAGGTGGACCGCCTCGTCTGGCCTCAGAGGGAGAGGAAGCGTCTAACCTCGCAGATCCCCTGCGGCTAACAGCAGAAGTTAGTGATCAGAAACCAGTAAGAATAGTAAGCAAGTTACAAGGCCAGAAATCATCAGCTTTTGGTCTTCATCCAACGCTGTGTCCCATCTCAGGACCTAAAGGCTGGGGCTAGTCCCTGGCCCAGCTCTTAATCCTTCCCAAACAACTCTACTGACTGTTGATGAGGATCCAAACACTGGAGTCTACGGGGGCTATTCTCACTCACACCATCACACCGTCACGTGGCCTTTGCCGGACGCTTGCTCAGTAACGGGTACTGACATCACCAAGAAAAGATGAAGCAACTGCAGAAGTGACTGCTGAAATGATCCCAGAAGATGCCACTCCCGCTCTTCCTTCCAACACCATTGAAATGTCCCAGGACCGAGCCCTGCAGTTTCTGCTATGCAGTTAATGTGCTGTTCACATGGCTCGAGCCATGTTGGTTTTACGTGTAGGGTTCTGATACTAGATTTCAGTGGCATATTAACTTACCTATGAACAAAAATAAAATGTAGATCGGGGCGAATTATTTCTCATTCTTAGAGAGCACATTATTTAGCAAGGAGATAAAACTCGATGGATTCAAAAGCAACGGAAATGTCTGTCAGAAAATTAGAGAACGCAGGTGGTTGGGTGTTGGGGTGAACAACTTCTGTCTCATTGTTCTGGAGGCAGAGGCTGGTGGACTCTTGTGAATTGAAGCCAGTATATTCTACACGGCAAGGGCTAGGCCAGCCGAAGCTATGTCACCAGACCATGTCTTAAGACAGTGAAAGAAAGAAGAAAGGAGGAAAAAAGAACGATCCACGTCCTGCGGTATTCCAAACACCACATCTGGAGGCTGAAGCGGGAGCGTTAATGTAAGGTTGAGGTCAGCTTCGGACATGAAGGAGACCCTCAAAAATTTATTGCAATTATTCGTTTTGCTGTAAAGCAAGTCTACAGTCGTTACTCACGTTCACAGATTCCATGGTTTTCCATTTTCTTATCGCGTTGATTTCTTTTCCTTGGTCCCTAAAAACAAAAAGGGGCAGGAGTTCAGGTCGGTGTTCCAAGCGTCAGCTTTTTACGGGGAAAGAGTTGTCAAACGGGCTCTCTGAGCCCCAGGGCTTCTTTACCTAGAAGAAATCTGTGGCTTGAAGGCTGTGTTTACTGGAGACTTGAAGCCGGTAGCTTAGCAACTACTTGAGGAAAATAGTTTTCAATTATTGTTAGGTCCGCATTTTCGGTGAATAATTTAAAAAGGGGGCGTATTCAAAATACAATCAAAGCTGAGAAAAGAACATGACCCCTGAGGGTGAGTGCACATGATTTATTCTCAGTACTGCCAGGCCTGGTGCTCTAGCATGAGGTTGTACCGAGTTGCTTCTAAATATGTGTAGCCCAGGCTGGCTTCAAACTGCTAACTCTCCTGATCAGCATCTCGAGTAACATTTTTAAGCAGAGGATTGCAGAATAATGTAAAGAAACACCTGTAGGGAGGGGCTCCCAAAGTTGCTCTCATTTGAATGTTCTTTTATTTTAAAAAGGTTATAAAATCATGCTCTGGAAATCAACAGAAAGGCTGCTGTCTTCAGACACAGGGCTAACTTACTTTTGCTTTGTATAAGTGTTCTTAGTTTGATAAGGGGACATGGACAAACATTTGGGCAATCACGAGTGGGTGTGTATGCATGCATGAGTGGCATGTACAAACATGTACATATGCACACACTCACACATGCATGAACATGCACACACAACTAATGTTCTGCAGGCCTCAGAAATGTGATTTTGGACATTGCAAATTCTTAATGCAATAAATTTAAACCACATAAAACAAGCAAGCAGCAATGAGCAGGACAGACGCTAGCCTGGACACATAAAGGAAATGTCTATCAATCTTGCGATGGAGGCGTCGCTCCCGGAAAATACCTTGATCCCCAGACAGACTTGTAGATCTAATGATCTATAACTGGTAATGCCCCAAGTCCAGCTTCAGTAAAGTCCCTGCATGATCTTGAAGTCCAGAGCTTACACTGATGAAACTGTAGCCATCTTAATGCTGCACTGGGCTTGGAACTCATTTGTTTCCTAACGGTTGCCATTCATCCTGTGACTCTGCAACCTTCAGCAATGAAAACAGACCCTTATTACCGCAATGACATTGACGCTGATGACTGCAGCCACTGCACAATGCACAATGGAAACGTCTCGCTGCAGACTGCAGCATGAAGGATGGCTGATGGGCCAAGCCTGGTAAGCAGGTGCAACTTTTCTGTTAATGTAACCAAATACCACACAAGAAGCAACTTAAGGGAAGAAGGGTTAATTCTGGCACAGCAGCAGCAGCAGTGTTAGGTGGCTGGTCACATTCAGTCAGCAGTCAGGAAGCCAAGAGCAGTCAGGAAGAAAGGCCAGCTTGTCAGAATCCCAAGGTCCTCCGGTGACCTCCCTTCCTCCAGGGAGGCTCCCCCGTGTTTGAACGCATGAGCCTATGAGGAACATTTCACGCTCAAATCACAATCAGAAGAATATGAGCACACAATTCATCCTGACCGTGGTACACATCTTCTGTCTTCCTACTTAGGATGTGCACGCACTGAGCTTTTCTAAGGGATTTCATCCTGCAACAGCAGTGAGCTCATCATGTCCACCATCCACATGTAAAGTTACAGGGACCGAGGAAACGGGCTCTCAGGGGAGCCAGGGAAACCAAATCTGAAGCTTACAGGCATGTCTGAGCCAGCACACACAGGAATAATGGGGAGGTAAAACATTCGATTAGTCCTCTCGAAGCAGCCATTGTACCTAGGTATAAACACGTAAGCACGAGGGTGGCAGAAGATACAGAACACTCATCTACATGGCTGCAGAATGAGGCAATGTGGGAACAGAAAGAATGTATCAAGAGTAAGTGTTACAGTAACGGGACCAGATCTCCATGTAACATTTAAGTCCTTTATGTTGTGTGATTATGCCTCTAAGAGCAGATCATTTGCAGTGCCCCTTCTGGAAGTCAAAAGCAAAGCAGGCACACTGCACTGGTCCAGAGATCCTCACACATGCAGTTAGTCTTTAAAAGGACCAGAGTGGTGCATGTTGGCCTTCCTGCTTGGATAGGGAGCTGTCCTGGGACGGGGAAGCCCAGGAACCATACAGTTCTGAGGGGAGAAGGTGCCCCAGTGGAAGGTCATCCTGAGACACGGGTGCTAAGAAACCACACAGCTCTGAGGTCACCTCCTTAGCAGAGGCGTTGCAGCCCAGGGGAGGGGATCCTCAGCTGAGCTGAGGAGCTCCGGGGGCTTCAGCCCTGTCCCTTCTCTTTGCTTCTTCACTTCTCTTCCTTGCTTCTTGTCCTCTTCCAATGAGAGAGTCACACCAGGCAGCAGATGTCATGAAAGAGATTTATTGGAGGTCCCTGAAGGGAACAGAGAATTGGACAAAGGGCAGGGCTGATACAAGATTTCTTAGGGAATGGAGATTTTTAGGGCAGAGATTTCCAGGGTGAGGATTGGTGGGATTTCAAGTCCAGAGCTTGGGGAGCTCAGGGATTGGTGGGATTTCAAGTCTGGAGCTTGGGGGAGCTCAGGGATTGGTGGGATTTCCTGTTCAGACTTTTCATCTAAAATTGTCGTAATCTGGGGGAGGATACCGTTGATGGACTGGAGATGACCTTGTGACAGTTACAGAGGCTACAAACGCCTTTATGACAGACAGTTAGATGTCTGGGGTGAGGGGCCTGGCCACCTTCCTGCCTTCACAAAGTTTAAAAAGTATACAAACTCTATAAAGAATACAAAGTTTACAAAGGGTAGCCCAGGGCAGGGGAAGCCTTCTCTTCCAGTTGAGTAGTGAGAAGAACCAACATGGTGGCCTACCAGCTCGAAACTAAAAAGCTGGTTAAAGACTTTCAGATGTGTGGATGTTCTGTGGCAGAGTCATCTTGACAAAATACTATCACCTGTTAATTGTGAGTGGTTAGCATAGAGGTGATTTTTATATTCTATATTTTTAAAAAATGTGGTTGGAATGAATTTCAACACAGCCTGAACGACACAGAAGAAACGCTTGAATTGCCTCCCTCAGTTGAATTGCCTTTCCCCAATATTAATTAGGCACGGGGTGCACAGATGTTCCTTTAAATTACCTTATTCTTTAGTCTCTAAGCTCCTGTATTGTACGTAAGAAACTACTAAAGGCAAAAATCACCATTCTCTCTCCTAATGTCTTTCTCCCGCAATCCAACAAACGCCTCTGTGTTACAGGAGGAGAATGAACAGCCTTGAGGAACCCGCAAGTGCAGTTATTCACCGTCTGTCTCTTCTTGCCGACCGCTGTGTGCTCATTAGAGCAAACTGCCCCGAAATGGTAACCCGAGGACGCGCACACAAGGCCACCTCCCCTTGGAGCATTCTGTCATAGATTCACGGATCTGAGCTGGTGATGAAAAGGAATTTCTCTTCCCGGTTGTTTGTCAGTCATTTAGAACGTGTCTGTTGGTGATCGTCTTTTGCAATAGGAACCAAGAGGAAGCTCTGGAAATTCTGACGCATATTTATCCCTGCGTGTTCATAGCTTCACACATAGAAATGTAGAACTTGTGTAGTATTGAGGGGTGTCAGGGTGAGCACTTCTTTCTGAATTGTTACCGAATGTGCATAGACAGAAGGACTGTCTGGATCCCAGCAGAAAGCTGCTTCAGGAAGAGTTGAAACAAAGTTTATTTGAAAAGTGAGTTGCTGAGGGAAATTCACCAGAGAAAACCACAGCAGATGTGGTTTTCAGGTAAAAACCACAGAGTCATAAGGACGACATCTGTTTCTCACAGAGGATCTGCTGCCTAAGTAAATAAAACCTTGACGATTCAGACTCAAATCTTGCCTCATAGCTGAGGAAACACAGTCACACATACAAGTGGCATGTTGTTTTAGGAAAATGGATTAGCCTTAGTATGTATTAAGTACCGATTATTATTAACCCATTATTCCATTTCTAAAAGGTGCTATTAAGATGTGCGTTACTTCTCAAGGAGGTGCTCGCAACTCTACAAACATGGTGGCTTTTGGTGTTTTATGGGAAATTCTGTGGTTCAACTGAGGGGTCTTGAAGGTGCCAGACAGGGGGGGTTGTGGGGGAGTATCAGGGCTGTGAGTGGAAGCATGGCTAATTCCATGTTGTCTGTGTTCTGTATCTTGAGAGTATTTTTAACTCCGTCCTTCTGCCAAACAGGAATCTGTGGCGTCCCCAGATTACAGCGCTGTGTGGAACAGTGCGTTTCAGTGCTGGGGTCTGGCTCCTTCCTGGTCCAGCATTCTTCAGAGTCAGTTTTCCTCAAGAATCTGGGGACATCTCATGAGCCTCAAGTACTCTCTCCCAGAAGAAGTCAGACAGACACAATTTTGCAGCAATTACAGCAGGCTCATTAAGATGTGAAGAAGATATAGCCAGAGTCTGGGTTAATAATGTCACCTCAGCCAGGCCCAGGGGTACACGAGTAAAGGCTGAGGCTCAAGAGTTGGGATGTCTAGGAGGCCCTAACGCAGAAATCAAATTCGTTGGGGGTGGTTCTGATGCTAAGTTCCTGTTCCCAATTGGTTCTTGAACTATCAATAAAGATGCCAAGGGCCAATTACTGGGCAGAAGGAAAGAGGCGGGACTTCCAGGTTCCCGCCCTCAGGGGAAAAGATGCAGGGGAGAAAAATGGAGGTGGCCATTGCTGCTTCCCAGACAGGGCCTGGGGTAGCAGGCGGGAGATTAGAAACATAAGCTGAGGGCAGAGCTTAGGATGTTGAGCTAGGAGTGGAAAGAAGGACTCGAGATAGCCGAAGAAGGCTTGGAAGAGCCCAGCAATTGAGCCAATAAGGCAGGTTGAAATCGAGCTACGCGTGCGTCCGTGTTTTTTTTTTTTTTTTTTTTTTTTTTTTTTCGGAGCTGGGGATCGAGGCGTCCGTGTTTTTAATCCACGGGTCCAATATTCTCTGGGCGGGGGCTGGTAGCTCCGGTCCGCCTGGAGCTTAAAGCAGGGGTAGCAAAAACTACACGCAACACAAATCAAATCAAAACAACCCCCCAAACACCCACTCTGACAGTTCTGTTTAGTACAGGACGCCTGCCTGTATGACAGTAACAATGTGGGGTCACTGTTGGGGTGTGCTGGGGAGTGGTGGGTTTTTGTTTTTTGCCACCAAATAACATGTAGGATCATTTTTTAAAATGCAGGGAGTGTTTTCCACCAGCCCTCAACAACTATAACAGGAGGCTGAGGCAGGAGAATTGTCATGGGTTAGTTCATAGACAGTCTAGGATACACAGTGAATTTCAGCCCATCTTGGGAAATAGGGTTAGACAGTTTTTCAAAAATAAATACATACACCCCACACAAACACCATGCTGGCCTAGAGGTTCCTTTGACAGACTGGTTCAATAACAAAGGTTCATACGGAAGTTAGTTACCCTATGGATGGCCACGTGTTCTAAGAGACTTTGTTACAGTTTCCACGAAGGGTCCCCCAAGGCTTCATTATTGAAGCTGAGTCCCCAACACAGACAGTGCTTGGAGGTGAGAACTGAGGCAGTGAGCAGATTGGGAGGCGCTCAGATCTGAATGGACTCAGAGGATGTGGGGGGCGGGGAGGTGGGGCATAGACAGAGGATAGAGACTGTAACTGTGTCTTCCCCTGACACTGCTTCCTGGTCACCAGGAGGTGAACAGATTTTCTCCACCATCCCCTTGTAGTGGTAACATTCGGGTAAACCACATGGGTCTATCCAGCCCTCCGTGAACCAAAGTAAATATATTTCTTTGAACTGTTTCTCTCCGGAATTTGTCACAGAGGCAAAGGCTGACACAGTCTGGCATGTAGGTCTGAATAGTTTTTAACACCGAGCACACAGCACCCTCTCCCCAGCCCCTCCCCTCCCCCGTGCTTTTGGCTTACCTGGGTCTGGTTTGGGCTTGGTTGACTGAGGCTTGGGCTGTGTACCCAAACTGCTTCCAGGAAAGTCTGAGTCATGCCATTCAATCAGAGAGCTGTAGGGATGTGGAGGGGTGTCGGGGCTGCGGCACCAAGGACTCTTATTGGGTAAAACAGTTAGCAGGATTTCCTTTTCTCTGTAACAAGAGAGCGAGAAAGACAAACTTGAACCTTAAAGGAAATTTATGCAGTAGCAATGAAAGAGAAACCCTATTTTAAAAAAAAAACCCAACGGGTTGAGGATTTAGCTCAGTGGTAGAGCACTTGCCTAGCAAGCGCAAGGCCCAGGGTTCAGTCCCCAGCTCCAGAAAAAAAAAAAAAAAAAAAAAAAAGGCAGGACCAAATCCTTTGTGGGTTGGGGATTTGGCTCAGTGGTAGAAGCACAAGGAAAAAAAACAGGCCAAAAAGAAAAAAATTAAAAATAAAAGCCCGGGGGCCCCAACAAAAAAAAAAAAAAAAACAACAAAAAAAACCAAAAGTGGGCCGGGGAGTTGGTTCATCATTACCAGCACTGGCTGCTCTTCCAGAAGACCTGGCTTCAATTTCCAGCCCCTGCGTGGTGGCTTTTAACCACCCCTAACTCCAGCTCCCAGATGCCCCCTTCTGGCCTCAGTGGGTACTGTATGCACATGGTGCACAGACCTAAGTGCAGACCAAATACCCATCCCATGTACATAAAAATTATAAAAATCATTTAAATAAACAAGCAGTATATGTCTTTTCTAGACCTTGGAGGCTTAGCATTTATTGTGTCCCAAGTATTTACTTGAAGAGTAATGGCTAATTAGCCATGGCTGATTGACTGATGGACGGTCTAACCCCCCTCCCACCCCCACACCCCAGTCCTTTCCCACACATTCAACTGCTGTTGGGAGAAGGACTGGATGCATAAGCAAAGCAAAGGCACACTGTACCTCAAGAGAACAGAGCAGACTTGGGGGGGCGTTTTCTGTGTGGGTTCTTGTTCTTCCTTATTTATGGAAGACACAGATGATGTTGTCCGTCCAAATATGTGGCTTTTCAGTGATGGGATCACCACTGAGCATCTTTCAAACTCAATGTCAGTCTCCAGCTTCTCCCAGGCTTGCTTCCAGTGGATGGGGGTGTACCAGGCGATGGCCTAATGGGAATGAAGAGGGTTCTCAATCCCGAGTACTGTTGGCCGTGTGTGTGTGTGTGTGTGTGTGTTTGCGGCCGCAGCCTGCTGCCGTGCTATTTGTTTTGGGTCTCACGTGTTTGTTTGAGACGGGCTCTCACTCTGCAGCCCAGGTTGGTCTGGAGCTTGCTATGTCATTCTAGAAGTCGTGGTGATCCTCCTGCTTCAGCTTCCAGAAGGCTGGGGTTAAAGGAATGAGCTTTTCCAGCTTGCTTAGAATATATCTTTAAAATAAGTTTTATTGTGTTTTAAAGCTCCCAACACTAATTATAGGATCAACACATATATTAATATAGATATATAATTATATATTTATAGGCAGTGTAATTTGCTTTTGAAAATCTCAGACACGGTGCCATTTGAGTGCTTTTAGTCCGCGTGCCGCCCTCTCTCGACGTGTTTATGCTATGGTTCTTCTTTGGGTATAAACCAACGTAGAGAGAGACTCTGGGTCACATGTCCAATCTGTTGTGATTTCTCTAACCAGCCCTTCCATGAGCTCCCACTGTGCAGGAAAGATCTGGATCTTAAATGCAAAACAAGGTCCTGACAAACTCCCAGACACCGGGTGAGGGTGAGCTGCGCCCTCGAATGCTAGGACTCCGAGGTGACTGGCAGGCAGCATCCTGCCCGGCTTTGAAAACCCAGAGACCCGTGTTTTCAGGGAGCAAACAGAACGAGGGCCGCTTACAAAGCTGCTGGTAGGAGAAACTCACACCCCCCTCACCGCACTCTACGGCATCTGTGGCTGAATTGGCCGTCAGCCATTGTCAAGTTTAGGGACGAGGTGGCTTGAAGTGTGGCCTGAGGTGTGGTTTCGGTTTGTCTTGGAAGGGAATCTGTAACGTTATCTGCCCGTGCTCTCTCACAAAGCAAGCATGACTGAGAACCAGAGAGAGACCTTTGCTGGTTCCGTGTGGCTGTGACAGGCAGGAGAGGCATTGCTCTGAGACTTCTCCACAAGGAGGTGTAGATTGTCCGTGGCTGGTCTGTGGCGCAGCTGGAGAGCAGCCCCTGGGTCCTGGCAAAACCTGTCTGCTTTATTCAGCAAATGGGTAGGAATGGCGTTTTTCCAGGAAAACCTTTCTTGCCATTGCAGATGGAGGATTAGCTCCACTGAGGCGAGAGTGGGGGTGATCTTGTTTTAAAGGGCTGTGTGTTCTTATTAGGGTCTCAGGTGGGCATGGGCTGTCCCTGACCTTCTTATTAACGGTGTGTTTTCCTGCTGAAGAACCTTTCTGCTTTATCTCAGTTGGGTTTTCCCAACGGGAAGTAACCCAGGGGTGAGGCATGAAGTTTGAGGTGCGGTCTGAAGAGAGGCTAGTCTACAGTAGACAGGGCGCTTCGAGTCTGAAGTGTCATCCTGTGCTTTGAGCACTGGTCCTCATTTAAGGGTGTTATTCGTTGTGGAGAAGGCCCAGTGCTTCCTAGCTGAGCTCACTAGTGCCAGTCTGTGGGCTGCCTCATCTCAAGCTGTTTCCCGGCAGTGCTGCGAGCGTCTGCTAAGATTACCTTTTCCCAAGTGCGAGGGGACAAGCAACTTTTGGGCTTGATCCTCTGAAACTGTGGCCAAAATAAGCCCTTCCTAGCTTAGGTTTCTCGGTCAGTGGTTTTGGTCACAGGAGTGCTATCTTAGGTCTCTGCTGATAAACACCGTAAC